>NW_016826556.1:382933-444880 GCF_001698545.2 Rhinopithecus bieti
TCCTTGAGCTGCTGTGAGCTCCACCCAGTTCGATCTTCCTAGGGCTTTGTTTACCTACTTAGGCCTCAGCAATGGCAGGTGCCCCTCCCCCAGCCTCGCTGATGCCTTGCAGTTAGATCGTAGACTGCTGTGCTAGCAATGAGGAAGGCTCCGTGGGTGTGGGACCCTCCCGGCCAGGTGTGGGATATAATCTCCTGGTGTGTCCGTTTGCTTAAAGCGCAGTATTGGGGTGGGAGTTACCCGATTTTCCAGGTGTTGTGTGTCTCAGTTCCCCTGGCTAGGAAAAGGGATTCCCTTCCCCCTTGCGCTTCCCAGGTGAGGCGATGCCTCACCCTGCTTCAGCTCTTGCTGGTCGGGCTGCAACTGACCAGCACCGATTGTGTGGCACTCCCTAGTGAGATGACCCCAGTACCTCAGTTGAAAATGCAGAAATCACGGGTCTTCTGTGTCGCTCGTGCTGGGAGTTGGAGACTGGAGCTGTTCCTATTTGGCCATCTTGCTCCGCCCCCCTGATTTTCTCTCTTTTAGGCATATACCCAGCAGTAGAATTGCTGGATCATACGGTAGCTTAATTTTCCGTTGTTGGAGGAACCTCCAAACTGTTCTCCATAGTGGTTGTATTAATTTACATTCTCATAAAAAATGTACAAGGGTTTCCTTTTCTCCACATTGCCACCAGCATTTGTTATAGCCTGTCTTTTGGATATAAGCCATTTTAACTGGGTAAGATGATATCCCATTGTAGTTTTGATTTGCATTTTTCTGATGGTTAATGATGTTAAACACTTTTTATATGCCTGTTTGTCATTCATATGTCTTCTTTTGAGAAATGTCTATTCAAATCTTTTGCCTATCCTTTGACTGGATCATTAGATTTTTTTCCTATAGAGTTGGTTGATCTCCTTATTTATTCTAGTTATTAATCCCTTGTCTGGTGGGTAGTTTGCAAATATTTTCTCCCATTCTGTGGATTTTCTCTTTACTTTGTTAATTGTATCCTTTGCTGTACAGAAGATTTTTAATTTGATGTGATCTCGTTTGTCCATTTTTTCTTTGGTTGCCTGTGCTTATTGGGTACTGCTCAAGAAATTTTCACCCCAACCAATGTTCTGGAGATTTCCCCAATGTTTTTTGTAGTAGTTTCATGGTTTGAGGTCTTAGATTTAAGTCTTTAGTCCATTTTGATTTGAATTTTGTATAAGGATAGAGATAGGGGTCTAGTTTTATTCCTTTGTATATGGATATCCAGTTTTCCCCACACCATTTATTGAAGAGACTGTCTTTTCCCCAGTGTATGTTCTTGGCATCTTTGTCAAAAATGAGTTTACTGTAGGTGTGTGGATTTGTTTCTGGGTTCTCTAGTCTGTTTCATTGGTCTATGTGTCCATTTTTATGACAGTACCATGCTGTTTTGGTTACTATAGCTCTGTAGTATAATTTGAAGCCAGGTAATATAATTCCTCCTATTTTGTTCTTTTGCTTAGGATAGCTTTAGCTATTCTTGGTCTCTTGTGGTTCAATATAAATCTTAGGACAGTTTTTTCTGTTTCTGTTAAGAATGTCATTGGTATTTTGATAGGGATTGCATTGAATCTGTAGATTGCTTTGGAGAGTATGGACATTTTAACAATATTGACTTTTCCAATTAATGAACATGGAATGCTTTTCCATTTTTTGTGTGTCCTAATCAATGTCTTTAATCAGTGTTTTATAGTTTTCATTATAGAGATCTTTCACTTCTTTGGTTAATTCCTAGATACTTAATTTTATCTGTAGCTATTGTAAATGGAATTACTTTCTTGATTTCTTTTCAGATTGTTCACTCTTGACATATAGAAATGCTACTACTGATTTTTGTATGTTAGTTTTGTATCCTGAAACTTTACTAAATTTGTTTATCAGTTCTACTACTTTTCTTGTGAAGTCTTCAGGTTTCTCAAAATGTAAGATATGTCATCTGCGAACAAGGATAATTTGACTTCCTCCTTTCCAATTTAGATGCCCTTAGTATCTTTCTCTTGTCCGATTGCTCTAGGGGGGATGTCCAGTACTGTGTGGAATAACAGTGGTGAAGTGGGCATCTTTGTCATGTTTCAGACCATAGAGGAAAGGCTTTCAGTTTTTCCCCATTCAGTATAATACTAGTTGTGGGTAGGTTATATATGACTTTTATTATGTTGAGGTATGTTCCTTCTATCCCCGGTTTTTTAGTGGTTTTATCATAAAAGGATGTTGAATTTTTTTTTTTTTTTTTTTTTTTTGAGACGGAGTCTCGCTCTGTCGCCCAGGCTGGAGTGCAGTGGCGCGATCTCAGCTCACTGCAAGTTCCACCTCCCGGGTTTACGCCCTTCTCCTGCCTCAGCCTCCTGAGTAGCTGGGACTACAGGTGCCCACCACCTTGCTCAGCTAGTTTTTTGTATTTTTTAGTAGAGATGGGGTTTCACCGTGTTAGCCAGGATGGTCTGGATCTCCTGACCTCGTGATCCTCCCACCTCGGCCTCCCAAAGTGCTGGGATTACAGGCTTGAGCCACCGCGCCCGGCCTGGGATGTTGAATTTTACCAAATCTTTTCCAGCATCAATTAAAAAGATCATGTGCTTTTTATCTTTCATTCTTTTGATATGATGTAGCACACAGCANTCCCCATTCAGTATAATACTAGTTGTGGGTAGGTTATATATGACTTTTATTATGTTGAGGTATGTTCCTTCTATCCCCGGTTTTTTAGTGGTTTTATCATAAAAGGATGTTGAATTTTTTTTTTTTTTTTTTTTTTTTTTTGAGATGGAGTCTCGAGTCTCGCTCTGTCACCCAGGCTGGAGTGCAGTGGCGCGATCTCAGCTCACTGCAAGTTCCACCTCCCGGGTTTACGCCCTTCTCCTGCCTCAGCCTCCTGAGTAGCTGGGACTACAGGTGCCCACCACCTTGCTCAGCTAGTTTTTTGTATTTTTTAGTAGAGATGGGGTTTCACCGTGTTAGCCAGGATGGTCTGGATCTCCTGACCTCGTGATCCTCCCACCTCGGCCTCCCAAAGTGCTGGGATTACAGGCTTGAGCCACCGCGCCCGGCCTGGGATGTTGAATTTTACCAAATCTTTTCCAGCATCAATTAAAAAGATCATGTGCTTTTTATCTTTCATTCTTTTGATATGATGTAGCACACAGCACACTGATTGATTTGTATATGTTGAATCATCCTTCCATATCAGGGATAAATCCCACTTGGTCATGATGAATGATCTTTCTAATGTATTGTTGAATTCATTTTGCTAGTATTTGGTTGCAGAATTTTGCATCAGTATTCATCAAAGATTGGCCTGTACTTTTCTTTTTTGGTGTGTCTTTATCTGGTTTTTTGTATCAGGGAATACTGGCCTCATGGAATGAGTTTAGAAGTATTCCCTCCTACTCTGTTTTTCAGAATAAGTTGAGTAGGATTGGTATTAGTTTTTCTTTAAATGTTTGCTAGAATTCAGCAGTGAAGCTATTAAGTCTCAGGCTTTTCTTTACTGGGAGACTTTTATTACAGCTTCAATCTCATTATTTGTTATTGGTCTGCTCAGGTTTTGGATTTCTTCCTGGTTCAATCTTGGCAGGTTATATGTATCTAGGAACTTGTCCATTGCTTCTATATGTTTCCATTTATTAGCATGTAGTTGCTCATAGTAGCCACTAATGATCCTTGGAAAACCTGCAGATATCAGTTGTAATATCTCCTTTTTCATTTCTGATTTTATTTATTTTGATCTTCTTTCTTTTTTTCTTAAACTGGCTAAAGGTTTGACAATTTTGTTTAACTTTTCAAAAAAAACTTTGTTTCATTGATTTTTCTGTTTTTTCCATTTTTTTCTGCTCTGATCTTTATTATTTCTTTTCTACTACTAATTCTGGGTTTGGCTTGCTCTTGCTTTTCTAGTTCTTTAAAATACATCATTAGATTGTTCATTTGACGTTTTCTTTTTTTTTTTTTTTTTTTTTTTTTGATGTAGGCACTTAGAGCTATAAGAATCTCTTTTAGTACGTCTTTTGCTGTATCCCATAGGTTTTGGTATATTGTGTTTTCATTATCATGTGTTTCAAGAAATTTTTCAATTTCCTTCTTAATTTCTTCATTGGCTCACTGATCATTCAGGAGCATATTGTTTAAATTCTATGTGTTTGAATAGTTTCCAAAATTTCTCTTGTTATTAATTTCTAGTTTTATTTTATTTTAGTCAGAAAAGCTGCTTGATATTATTTCAATTTTTTAAATGTTTTAAGATTCGGTTTTTGACTTAACATCTGGCCTATCCTTAAGAATGATTCATGTGCTGAGGAAAAGAATGTGTATTCTGGGCTGGGCACGGTGGCTCAGGCCTGTAATCCCAGCACTTTGGGAGGCCGATGTGGGTGGATCATGAGGTCAGGAGATCAAGACCATCCTGGTTAACATGGTGAAACCCCGTCTCTACTAAAAATACAAAAAAATCAGCCTAGCGTGGTGGTGGGCGCCTGTAGTCCCAGCTACTCGGGAGGCTGATGCAGGAGAATGGCGTCAACCCAGGAGGCGGAGCTTGCAGTGAGCCGAGATCACGCCACTGCACTGCAGCCTGGGTGACAGAGCGAGACTCCCTCTCAAAAAAAAGAAAAAATATATATGTATTCTGCAGCCCTTGGATGAAATGTTCTGTAAATTAGATCCATTTGGTCTATATTGCAGATTAAGTCTGATGTTTCTGTGTTGGTTTTCCATCTGAATCATCTGTCCAATGCAGAAAGTGGGGTGTGGAAGTCTCCTGCTATTATTGTATTAGAGTCTGTCTCTCTCCTTAGCTCTAATAATATTTGTTTTATATATGTGGGTGCTCCAGTGTTGGGTGCATATATATATTTAAAATTGTTGCATCCTCTTGCTGAGTTGACCCCCTTTATCTTTATATAGTCACCTACTTTTCTTCTTATTGCTTTTGTCTTGAATTCTATTTTGTCTGATATAAGTATATTCCTGCTCTTGGCATGGAATATTTTTTTACAACGCTTTAATTTCCATCTCTGTGTATCTTTATAGGTGAAGTGTGTTTCTTATAGGCAGAAGATCAATCGGTTTTTTGGTTTTCATTTTTTTTTGTTTTTTGTTTTTTGTTTTCATCCATTCAGCCAGTATATGTCTTTTGATTGGAGAGTTTAGCCCATTGACATTTAAGGTTATTATGGACAAGTAAGGACTTATACCTGTCATTTTGTTGTTTTCTTATTGCGTTTTGGCCTTCCTTCTTTCTTTCATTCTTGTCTTCCTCTAGTGAAGATGATTTTGTCTGGTGATATGATTTCAATGTGAGGTTACCATGATGCTTGCAAATACTATTTTAAAACTCATTATTCAGGCATATAAACCAGCCAGAGTGGCAGTGGCAGAGGCAACACCCCCATAGCACCAGCAGTAGCAACTCAGAGAAAGCACAGAGCAACACCGACTGCAGAGACCTGGTGACAGCATGAGAAGTGCTAGGTTTTAAGAAATTTGTATCATGCTTGAGTATAAATTAGTCATTCTTGGCTCAGGAGGTGTTGGAAATTCTGCTTTGACTGTACAATTTGTACAAAGAACTTTTGTTGAAAAACATGATCCTACAATAAAAGATATTACAGGAAGCAAGTTGAAACAGATGCACAACTCTGTACGCTTGAAATATTGGATACTACAGGAACAGAACAATTTACAACAATAAAGCATTTGTACATAAAAATGGAAAAGGCTTTGTATTAGCTTATGCCATCCCAGCACAGTTCACATTTTAAGATTTACAAGATCTGAGAGAACAGATTCTTCAAGTTAAAGACACTGATATTGTCCCAATGATGGTTAGTAATAAGTGTGACTTGGAAGATAAAAGAGTTGTAGGGAAGGAACAAGGTCAAAATCTAGCAAGACAATGGAACAACTGTGCATTCTTAGAATCTTTGGCAAAATAAAAAATAAATCTTAATAAGGCCAGGCATGGTGGCTCATGTCTGTAATCTCAGCATTCTGGGAGGCCGAGGCGGGTGGATCACCTGAGGGCAGGAGTTTGAAACTAGCCAGGCCAACATGATGAAACCCTGTTTCTACTGAAAACACAAAATTAGCCAGGCGTGGTGGCACATGCCTCTAATCCCAGCTACTCGAGAGGCTGAGGCAGGAGAATCACTTGAACTCAGGAGGTGGAGGTTGCAACGAGCTGAGATCATGCCATTGTTTTCCAGCCTGGGCAGAAAGAGTAAAACTCTATCTCAAAAATTAGGTAATATGACCTAGTGTGACAATTAACAGAAAACCTCCAGTGCCTGGGAAGGCTTGCAAAAAGTCATCATGTCAACTGCTTTAATATACTAAATGCACTGTAGCTCTGAGCCAGGTCTGAAGAATGTTGCCCAATTCAACAGTGCCTGAGCAATTCCAACTTTGTTAAACCTACCAACATCTTAAGTGGACTCTCTTGTGGTGGTACCCTTTAAGAGACAGATGAAAGATGCCATATCAGTTTGCACATTCTAATAACTTTCCAGTAGCACAAGAGAGATTTTTACTTGTCTAATAGTTGTAGAATATGCAGCTGGTAAAACCAGAAGCTACATCCAGTATTACTGCTAAGAGACATTCTTCATCCACCAGTGTTGTACATGTATGAAAATGGTGTACTGTATATTTGAACATGCCCCATGCTTTGTATTGGAGAGTACAATAATGCAAATTCTAAAACCACCACTATTTTAGCATAATAAGAGAAAGTCCAAAGAGATCCTATACAGACTACTCTAGATACCTTTGTTTTGTTGATACTTGTAGCTTATCATACTTTTTTTAAAAAACATTCAAGATCATTATCATTGTACAAAATATGCATTTTGATTAACACAGCTATATAGTTTTTTAATTTTTTAAAGAGAAACTATGAAGCAGTGATCTTGTCTTTAAAATATGATAGTCCTTTCAGTATAATATCTTAATTTGAAGATGTTGCCTTTAATATCTGTTGGGAAAGAAATGTTCAGACTTTTCAAATCTCTTATTATATTTTTCCTTTTTTGTTTACATAGGAAAAATGTTACTGTACAGCTGTGTGTACAGTAAGAGTCTACAATAAGAAGTGGATATTTTCAAACAATTTTTTAATGGTTTAACAATTTTTCTAAATCTTTCAGGCTTCTGCAGCTATGGATTCTCACTGTGAATCCCTTGCTTGCTCATGCATAGTGTATTTGCAATACAAAATATACAGGTTTAGTATTTTTGCCTGTTATTGATTGTTTCACATGTGTAATATTTTGGTTTACATGTTAAATGGTGGATGAGTACTGTGGACTTGAATGTGGGAAGTTATTTTAATCATGTGTAATTGGTCACAAGGGCTAATTTGCAGTAGCTATTGTTGTTTTACCTAACAATGCCTTGTTGACTTGTATGCATTAATGTTTGGATGTAAAGGCTGTATGTCTATCCAACAAAGAGCCACAATATTTAAATAGATCAACTTAATGCTACAACTACTTTGAAATGCCCAAATGTAAAGTTAAAGCCCTAATTAAGGTGGTGCAATTTTCCATAACTTAGCATCAGTAGTTCAATAAATTTGGATTGCCATGCAAGGGTTTGCATTATTAAAAAATAAAACACATACACACACTCATTATTTTAACCTGATAACAACTTAACACTATTTGCATAAATAAGCAAAAGAAAGCTAATAAAAGTCACCTTAACTTTATCCCCTGCTCTTTAACTTTTGTTATTTCTATTTATATTTTATTGTACTATGTCTTGAAAAGTTGTGGTTATTACTTTTGATTGGTTTATTGTTCAGTCTTTTTTTGTTGTTTTGTTTTGTTTTTTTTTTTGTTTGTTTGTTTGTTTGTTTGTTTTGTGACAGAGTGTTGCTCTCTCGCCCAGGCTGGAGTGCAGTGGTGCAATCTCAGCTCACTGTAACCTCCACCTCCTGGGTTCAAGTGATTCTCCTGCCTCAGCCTCCTGAGTAGCTGGGATTACAGGCAGGTGCCACCATGCCCAGCTAATTTTTGTATTTTTAGAAGAGATGGGATTTTACCAGTTTGGCCAGGCTGGTCTCGAACTCCTGACCTCAGGTGATCCACCCACCTCAGCCTCCCAAAGTGCTGGGATTGCAGGCGTGAGCCACCGTGCCCAGCCCTATTGTTCAGTCTTTTACTTAGGATAAGAGTAGTTTACATACCACAGTTACAGTATTATAATATTCTGTGGTTACTATTATACTTACTATTAACAGTAAGTTTTGTACCTTCAGGTGATTATTTATTGCTCATTAATGTCCTTTTCTTTCTGATTGAAGTACTCCCTTTAACATTTCTTGTAGGATGGATCTGGTATTATCGTAGGGTAAAAGGTTTTTTTCCTTCAGCACTTTAAATATATCATGCCACTCTCTCTTTGTAAGGTTTCCACCAAAAAGTTTGCTGCCAGACATACTGGAGCTCTGTTGTATGTTATTTGTTTCTTTTCTCTTGCTGCTTTTAGGATTCTGTCTTTGTTTTTTGTTTTGTTTTGTTTTTTGTTTTTTGGGGTTTTTTTTGTTTGTTTGTTTGTTTACACAGAGTCTCACTCTGTCACCAGGCTGGAGTGCAGTGGCACAACCTCAGCTCACTGCAACCTCCGCCTCCCAAGGCTCACTGAACCTCCCTCCTGAGGTTCAAGCGATTCTCCTGCCTCAGCCTCCCAAGATGCTGGGACTACAGGCACTTGCTACCACTCCCAGCTAATTTTTGTATTTTTGGTAGGGACAGGGTTTCACCATGTTGGCCAGGATGATCTCGATCTCTTGACCTCGCGATCTGCCCGCTGTGGCCTCCCAATGTGCTGGGATTACAGGCATGAGCCACCGCACCCAGCCTAGGATTCTTTCTTTATCCTTGACCTTTGGGAGTTTGATTATTAAATGCCTTGAAGTAGTCTTCTTTGGGTTAAATTTGCTTGTATAACCTTCTTATACTCAGATATTGATATCTTGCCCTAGGTATGGGAGGTTCTAGGTTATGATCCCTTTGAATAAACTTTTTACACCTATCTCTTTCTCTACCTCCTCTTTAAGGCCAATAACTCTTAGGTTTGCCCTTTTAAAGCTATTTTCTAGATCCCGTAGGCATACTTCATTGTTTTTAATTCTTTTTTCTTGTCTCCTCTGACTGTGTATTTTCACAATAGCCTGTCTTCAAGCTCACTCATTCTTTCTTCTGCTTGATCCTTTCTGTTACAAAAGACTCTGATGCATTGATCAGTATGCCAATTGCACTATTTAGCTCCAGATCTTCTGCTTGCTTCTTTTTAATTATTTCAATCTCTTTGTTAAATTTATCCGATGAAATTCTGAATTCTTGCTCTGCATTATCTTGAATTTCTTCGAGTTTCCTCAACACAGCTATTTTGAATTCTGTGTCTGAATGGTCACATATCTCTGTTTCTCTAGGATTGGTTCCTGGTGCCTTATTTAATTCATTTGGTGCGGTCATGTTTTCCTGAATGGCGAACACTGAGGCTAGCAGATATTCTTTGGTGTCTGAGCATTGAATAGTTAGGTATTTATTGTAGTCTTCATTGTCTGGGCTTATTTGTAGCTGTCCTTCTTGGGAAGTCTTTCCAGACATTTGAGAGGACTTGCGTGTTGTAATCTAAGCTGACTTTAGGGGGCACCCCAGTCCCAATCACACTGTTGTTCTTACAGACCATAGAGGTACTGCCTTAATGGTCTTGGACGAGATCCAGGAGAATTTTCTGGATTACCAGGCAGAGATTCTTGTTCTCTGCCCTTACTTTCTCCCAGACCTACAGAGTCTCTCTCTCTCTCTCTGTTCTAAGCCACCAAGCACTGGGGGTAGAGTGACAAAAGCATCCCGGTGGCCACCATCACTATGACAGTGCCACATCAGACCTGAAGCCAGCACAGCACTGGGTCTTGCCCAAGGCCTGCTATCACCACTCCCTGGCTGCTGCCTATGTCTGCTCAAGTTCCTGAGGCTCTACAACCAACAGGTGGCAAAGCCAGCCAGGCCTGTGTCCTTCTTTTAGGGAAGTGAGGTTCCCCCAGGATCCAGGTGTGTCCAGAAGTGCCATCCGAGAGTCAGGGACTAGAGTCAAAAACCTTAGACGTTCACCTGGTGTTACACTGTATTATAGCTGAGCTGGCACTCAAAGTACAGTATGTAGTCCTTCCCACCTTTCCCTTCCCTTTCCAAAGGCACAGGAGCCTCACTCCAAAGCTACCACCACCCTTGGCCATGAGGAGTACCGCCAGACTAACACTGATGTTCTTGTAAGGCGCAAGGTCTCTTAAGTCACCTTGTGGTGAATGCTTCCTGGCCTGGGGACTCACCCTTGAGGGTACTGGGCTCCCCTGTGTCCCAGGGCAGGCCCAGAAATGCTGTCTAAGAGTCAAGTCCTAGAATCAAGGACCCCAAGAGCCCACTTGGTGCTCTGCCCATCTATGGTGGCCTTGGTACCTAAGATGCAAGACAGTCTCCTTTACTTTTCCCTCTGCTTTTGTCAAGCAGAGGAGTTTTGCCCTGTAACCACCATGACTCATAAAGTACTGACTCTGACTTGAAGCCAGCAAGTCTCAGAGACACAGCAAGGCCCCTGATGTAGTACCTGGGTTTCACTCCTGGTTATTCAGAGCCCAAGGACTCTTCAGTTAGGAGGTGATTAATTCTGGCAGGACTGGGTCCTTTTCTTCAAGGCAGTGGTTTTCCTTCTGGCTGTGTATATAGAAATGCTATCTGGGAACTAGGCCCTGGAATGGAGGTCTCATGACTCTTACCAATCCCCTATCTTGTTGTAGCTGAATGAGTGTCCAAGATGCAAGACAAAGTCCTTTCCACTCTTCCCTCCCCTCTTCTGAAGCAGAAGAAAGGGGTCTCTTTTGGAGCCATGAGCTGTGCAGCCTGAGGAAAGGGGAGGGGTGATGCCAGCACTCCCTTGGCTGTCCCAGCTCATGCCTCAGTACATCACATACCCCACCAGTCCACTGTCTTTGGGCCTAGTTCAGCCCTAGGACTCACCAGGAGTTGCAGTCATTATGGACTAGACTGCCTTTCAAAATTACTTAGAGATCAAGAGCACTTTGGCCCTTAGTTGTGAGAATTGTGGGCATTCAAGTTGGACCACTGGGATCAATGATTCCCCTCTGGCTAGCACTTGTTTAAATGCTCCTTCTGTGGGCAGGTGTCAGCTGAGTTCGGTCTGGTTTTCCTTTCTGCTTTAACAGAACAGCACTGAGTTCACTGCATCACAGTTGCTGTGTTCTCCCTCCTCCAGAGCTCAGATGCAGCATCTGCCAGGGGTCGGGGAGTGGTGGTGTCAGTGATTCAGGACTGTTTTTTCTATCTCTTCAGTGCCTCTTTCAGTGATATGAAGGTAAAACCAAGTACTGTGAGTGCTTACCTGATATTTCATTCTTATAAAGGTGTTTTTCTGTGTAGATAGTTGTTAGCTTGGTGTCTTCACTGGGAGCTTGATCAGTGGAGCTTTCTATTCCCCTATCTTGTTCTCCCTCCTGAGCTGAACGTCTTTTAGTAAAGGTTGACAAAACTATTGTAAAACTAGATGCTGAGATGACTAGATACTGACCCCAGAATTGATTCCTGAAACTTGTTTTCTTAAAGAAAATGTTCTGTTGCCTGCTTGTTCTTTGCCCATTTTTTGCGTTTTTGGGAATATAGATTAAAGAATATGCAGCTTCTCAACTTCGAGGTCAGAGGAATGTGGCCGTCTTTCTACAAAATGCCTAAGAGATTTTCTCATCCCAACAAAATGTATCTCCTCACTTTTGCCTTACTAATATAAGAAATAATTGTAGCTTTTACTTCACTAACAAAGTGGACTACCAAATATGTTTTTCAAATCCTAAATTCATTCTTTATCTCACTTGACCTAATTTTATTTGTGGGTTGTGAAAAAGAAGTATCCTTCCAATTATAAGATTCAATGTTTATTCTGCTTTTTGGAATTTACTGGCACACAAATTTGCACTTGTGCAAGATGAAGTGGAAAACAAAATGTGTTTCAAGATACTTGCTGCAGAAACATTCTTATCACGAAAATATTGAAAACAGACTAAAAGTCCAATAATGTAATACTAGATCTCATAATTCACTCACATAATCTCCTCCATGTGGCTTTTCCACATAAGTTTGTTTGGCCCTCCTTGCAGCATGATAGTCTCTGGGCAACCAGACTACGTACCTGGTGGCTTAGAGCTTGAGGGAAGTATTCCAGCTCTCGAAGCATAAGCCATATTTTATTTTATGACCCAGCTATAGAAGGCACAGTTACATTTGCTGCATTCTATTTATTACAAGAGAGTCACAAACCTGCCCAGATTTAAGGAGAAAGGAATTAGAATCCTATCTCTTGATGTGGGAAAGGCAGGATTCTAGAAGTACATGTAGGATGGAAGAGATCATTGCACCACTTTTGGAAAATCTAATCTGCCATCACAAAAGTAGTCATCGTTTGCGTGGTTCTGATATGCAGATATTTACAATATCACAGTTTATTTAAATAACACATTTCCCAACAACACATTTCAAACTTTAGTTCCCATAATATATTAACTGTGAATGACTACCTAACATTGAAACTTCTCAGCTATCCCTTGGTCACAGATTAGCTCTAAATAATAGATGGGCATTGTGATCAGAAGCCAATAATGTCACTTCTTTCAATGTCTGTTAGTGATTGGTCATGGCACATCTGTCATTTAGTTCATGCACAGACAGCAAAGCAGATAGTTGTGTTGCCTCCTTGTTTTCCAGTGGTAAATCCATATGACATTTTACAAAATGATATTAAGAAAAATAGATAATTGAAAGGAGAAATTGATCAACAAAGATAAAAATGCAGCAAATAAATGAAAAAATAATAAAACTAAAAGTGAGATTTGAATCAAACACAAATGGAGTTATATTCCCTTAGAAATTGCTGACCATGACAGTCTTCATATTGCTACTTTCTAACAGACTCTAGACTTGCAGTCAGAAGAATTAAGTGAAGATAAATTGATGAACATAAATGAGGAGAGTGGTTGTATGAAAAGGATGAAGATGTTCCAGAGGAAGTCATGCTGGCAAAAAAGTTCACATTAAACATACCTCTTGGAAATATTTTATGACATTAAAAATGCAAAGGATAAAATGTTGAACACTGATTCAAACTTAGAAAGCAGTTGACAATTTGCCAAGACCTAGAAAGGAGGTGCTCTCTGAATTAAGTTGTAGGATGAGAAAAGGATAAAGGACAATTGTAATTTTTCCTACCCATTATTAAGATTATTAAGATCACTTTGTATGGTTTCAGCTTACAAGTTTTTTGTTTGTTTGTTTTTTTGAGATGAAGTTTCGCTCTTGTTGCCCAGGCTAGAGTGCAGTGGCATAATCTCAACTCGCCACAACTTCCGCCTCTGGGGTTCAAGCAATTTTCCTGCCTTAGCCTCCTGAGTAGCTGAGATTACAGGCATGCACCACCACACCTGGCTAATTTTGTATTTTTAGTAGAGACGGAGTTTCTCTGTGTTGGTCAGGCTGGTCTCGAACTCCGAACCTCGGGTGACCCGCCCAACTCGGCCTCCCAAAGTACTGGGATTACAGTTGTGAACCACCACACCTGGCCAGGTTACACATTTTGGATAAAGATTGCCTGTACAGTAAACCACCATTGGGGTAGAGGGTCATAGTTTACAGGCAACTGGTGGCCTCCTCAAGGGACAAAGAAAAAGATTTACTGACTACCTAGTATTATGGTTGAATTTTGTACTATGAGCATTAGAGATTCAAAAATAAATTGAAAATAACAATTTTAAAATATTCTGCACTACGATTTGAAACAATAAGATGTATAAGCCTCCTAATTTATCTCAAGTTAGAATAAGATATTCTAAATACATAACAAAAGTTCAGACCAAGCAAGTTCCTCTGAAGTGTCTGAACAAAATTTTAAGTGAAAGTATTAAAATGTTGTCCTAACAAACAAGATTGAAACTTCTGCACAATCCCTTATAATAAATCAAATTTTCCATAGGATCAATTCTACAATTAAGAGATTACATTCTGACACAATGGCCTTTTTCATAAACTGCATCAGCGAGGTAGCTTTGTGAAAGAGCAAATTGTTAAAATGGTTCCCATCATCTAATTCTAATCTTGCTTCCTTGGGATGAGCACTACAGCTGGTTAGCAAAAGAATCGATTTTATGTCATCAGATACATTTATGAATTTTGAAATTGTATGCATTCAAAATATAAAGTGTATATCCTCAGACTCAGTTGTATGCAAGAAATATCATGACCCAAAGAAAGTTAAATTTTGCAGTCATAAAAAAAGAGCACCGAATATGGACCCACTGCCTTTTTACCATTAGGCTAGAGAGGAGCCATGTCAATATTCAAGAACTAAGAATTTTACATGCAAGAAAATTCTTACTCAAGCACATACTTCTGCCATCATTTCTCTCTCTTTTTTTTGAATTGACACAATTTATGGGGTACATAGTGATGTTCCCATGTGCATAATGTGTAGTGATCAGATCAGGGTAATTAACATATTCATCATCTCAAACATTTATCATTTCTTTGTGTTGGAAACATTCAATATCCTCCTTCTAGCTATTTGAAACTATGTCATATATTGTTGTTAACTACAGTCATCTTAGAACGGTATAGAACACTAGAACTTATTCCTCCTATCTAGTTGTAATTTAGTATTCTTTAGCAAATCTCTCTCTATCCCTCTGTTCTCCCTACCCTTCCCACTCTCCCATATCTTTCTTTCTACTTTTTGCTTCTATTACATCAACTTTTTTAACTCACTTCCACATATAAGTGAGAACATACAGTGTGTAGCTTTCTGTTCCTGGCTTATTTCACTTAACCTAATGTCCTCTAATTCCATCCATGTTACTGCAAATGACAGAATGTCATTCTTTTTGTGGTGGAATAGTACTCCATTGTGTATATATGCCACATTTACTTTACCTATTTATCTGTTGTTGGATACCTAAGTTGATTTCGTATCTTGGCTATTGTGAATAGTGCTGCAATAAACACGTGGGTGAAGACGTCTCTTTAATATACTGATGTTCTTCCTTTGGATAAATGCCCAGTAGTGATACTGCTGGATCATATGGTAGTAGTTCCATTTGCAGTTTTTTTTTAAGAACTTCCAAACTATTTTCCATGGTGGCTTTACTAGTTTACATTCCCACCAATTGTGTACAAGGGTTCTCTTCTCTCTACATCCTCGCCAGCCATTGTTATTTTTGTCTTTTTGATAATAGCCATCCTACCTAGAGTGACATGATATCTCAATGTGGTTTTTATTTGCATTTCCCTAATGATTAATGATATTGAGCATTTTTTCATGTATTTGTTGGCCATTTGTATGTCTTCTGTGAAATGTCTTCTCAGATCATTTGCCCATTTTCTAAATCAAATTGTTTGATTTTTTGCTGTGGAGATGATTGAGTTTCTTGTATATTCTGAATATTATTTCCCTATCAGAGGAATCGCCTGCAAATGTTTTCTCCCATTCCGTAGGTTATTTTTTCACTTGTTGATTGTTTCCTTTGCTGTGAAGTAGGTTTTTAGTCTGATATAACCCCATTTGTTTACTTTTGTTGATTGTGCTTTTGAGGGGAAGAGATGATACCACAGAGTACAAAGAACAAAAATAGTTTCTGGTCTGCAATTTGTTAATATAAAACAGTTTCTGGTCTGCAATTTGTTAATATAAAATAGTTTCTGATCTGCAATTTGTTAATACAAAATAGTTTCTGGTCTGCAATTTGTTAATGCTATATAATTTTTAAATTAAAATGTTATTTTAGGCTAGGAACTTGGTTGTTGAAATGCAGAAGTGGGCTATTTGACATTCTTGTTCTCTGCATTCCATCCCTGAGGCTTGAAGATGAAAAAGGGATCAATCACAGCATGCCTTTTGCATGACATGATGAAAAATAAAATCAATCACATTGTAAAAGGCATAATTTAGGGCCTTTTTTTTTTATCATCCTCAAATATTTATTTCTGAGTGCTCAGGGGATGTTTTTATCATTG
Source organism: Rhinopithecus bieti (assembly GCF_001698545.2). Classification (NCBI taxonomy): domain Eukaryota; kingdom Metazoa; phylum Chordata; class Mammalia; order Primates; family Cercopithecidae; genus Rhinopithecus; species Rhinopithecus bieti. The sequence continues at coordinate 399,022 of NW_016826556.1, forward strand.
TCATTGTTATTATTATTCAGAACATTTTTCCCTGCCACTTTCAAGTCTGGAGCTTCTTCAGAAGCCTAAAGTTCTAAAAGGCTGTATTTTAAGTGGTTGCTTTTTCTTTGAATGAGTATATTTAATAGTCATTGAAAATCAGTGTCTGGGAAGCTGAGCTAGGAGGATCACTTGAGCCCAGGAGGCAAAGGGTGCAGTGAGCACTCCAGCTTAGGTGACAGAGCGAGAACTTGTTTTTTTTTAAAAAAAAAAAAAAATCAGTTTCATGAAGAATTTTTAATGACTTGAGGAAATTAATACTATGATATTAGGTAGAAAGAAGTGCAGTCATAAGCCACCTAATGATGTTCCAGTCAATGACAGACCAGATATATGGAGGTGGTCCCATTGGCTGTAATGGAAGTGAAAAGTTCTTATTGCCTAGTGACGTTGTAGCTGTCATAACATCGTAGTGCAAAGTATTACTCATGTGTTTGTAGTGATGCTACAAACACATGGTGTAAATAAACCTACTGCACTGCTAGTTGTATAAAAGTATTACACATACAATTATGTAGAGTATATAATACTTGATCATGATAATAAAGGACTATGCATTTGTTTATGTGTTTACTAAACTATACTTTATTATTTTAGAGTATGCTCCTTCTACTTATTAAAAAAAAAAAGTTAACTATAAAATAGCTTTAGGTAGGTTCTTAGGCAGAAGGTATTCCAGAAGAAGGCCTTGTTAAAAGAGATGGTCGCTTCATGTGTGTTATTACCACTGAAAACTTTTCAATGGGACAAGATCTGGAGGTGGAAGACAGAGATACTGGTGATCCTGATCCTGTGTAAGCCGAGGCTAATGCGTTTGTGTTCTAGCTTTTAACAAGAAAGTTTTAAAATAAAGAATTAAAATTTAAAAAATTAAATAGAAGAAAGCTAATAGAAAAAGGATATAAATAAAGAAGATATTTGTGGACAGCTGTTCATTGTGTGTGTTTAATGCTGTGTTACTATAAGAGTCAAACCTTTTTTTAAGTTTATGTGGTAAGCTAAGGTTAATTTATTATTGAAAAAGAAAAATATTTTATAAACAGTGCAACTGAAGTATACAGTGTTTGTAAAGTCTGTAGTGGTGTACAATAACATCCTTTGCCTTTGTACTCACTCACCACTCACTCACTGAATTACGTAGATCCACTTTCAGTCCTGCAAACTCCACTTGTGGTAAGTGCCCTGTATAGGTATACATTTTTTTATCTTGTATGCCATATATTACTGTACCTTTTCTATGTTTAAATATATTTAGATGCACAAATTCTTATCATTGTGTTACAATTGCCTACATCTTCCACTATAGTAACATGCTATATAGGTTTGTGACCTAGAAGCAATAGGCTACACCATACAACCTAGGCATGCAGTTGGCTATACCATCTAAGTTTGTGAAGGTACACTCTATGATGTTCACACAAAATTGCCTAACAATGCACTTCTTAGAATGTACTTCTTCATTAAGTGATGCATAACTGTATATAAAACCATATATTTTTTATAATGATCTCATCTATGTAAAATAAAATAGAAAAAAATTGATATAAATATATCAAAATATTTTTTCTCTGAGTGGTTTAAAAAATGAAAACTTCTGTGTCTTCACATGTTTCCCTAGTTTACATATTTTCTGCAAGACAAATGCTACAATAACAGCAGTAGTTTTATTACTTCCAGTATCATCTTTAGAGATTTGTTTATACAAATTTCATAAAATCTTTTGTCTATTCCCCTGATTCCCAGCACACATAGACCCCAGCTTCTCTCGAGTGACACCTCCAACGGGTAACTCATGTGTGCCTCCAGGTTTGGGCTCTCACTGCTGCCATTGGTCAGAATTTAAGGCACCTTCACTCCATAGATGAAGACTGTATTGGGTCAGTTTTGCTCAATTTCTCATTTTAGCCTTGTGACTCATTTCCAACTGTTGAGTCTCTGGCCAGAGTCAGGGCTCCATAAACTTCTGTTAGACACATCTAAATTTGTATCTTCACAAATAATCTGCATACTGAGGACTGGTTCTCATTCACTGGCTACTAGCTGAATTTTCTGCATCACAACCACTCGTCTCCAACAATATTACTTGTGCCTCATGCACTGATATTCCTATGGTTTATCTCGACCCTGCTGTCCATAGCTTCAGTGCAACCTACCACCACTCCTTCTAGAGATCCATTGCCATTGCCTTCTTAACTCCTCTTCTTAACAAAAGCATTGCCTTTTATTTAATTATCCCAAGTATTTGCATTTTTGAGCCTTTTAAATGTAATAGTAGACTAAAAGACATTGGGTGTCTTAATGGAAACTATTTCTAGAAATTGAGCCCAGATATTGGATGACCCTCTACACATTTTACCTAAAGCAGCCCTGAAGTGAAAACTGCTTTAGTGGTAAAGGTAAGAGATTTTCAAAAGCAAAGCCAGGCTTCTGAGCCTTTTCTTTTTCTCCCAGGCTCCAGAGATACAGGAGCCAAAGTTGAAATAGGTTTTCATTGTTTTTCTTCCTCATGAATACCCCCAACCATGTACTCTATGCAGTTTCTCCACTCCCAGTATACTGAGGCCCATGAATCCTACACGATACCATTGCAGCACCAGTCACTGTGGTAGTCACTGTGCAGACTACCCACCTCATGGAGGCTCATGGAGGAAGAGAACCTCAGTGAGAGATGGGATTAGGTCAAGGGGGTGGGGACAGAAACTTTTACCCTCGAGAACCAATTCTTAGGAGAAGAAAAGGAAACACTACTAAATACATCACTTATCGTTGTTTACCATTTATGATTGATTAGTCTGAGCAAAAAATCAACTCTGAATACTGAGTTCAGACTAAAAAACTGTCCTTCCAAGTTACCTTAAAGTTCATCTAGGAACAAGAAGAATGAGAATCTTTCAGGTTTCTTTGCTTCAAAACTTATTGCAGTGTTAAAGTGAGGTTCTTGACAAATCAAGAAATGGTTTTTGAACTTTAACATGTATGGAGAGTTTATCAGGTGATAGAACATGTTGTTAGATACTTTGATGCACTTTATTTCTCTTATCCCCTACATCAGGCCTGTGGCACTAAAGCCCTGACCGTTTCTATTGTTAAAAAAAAAAAAAAAAAAAAAAAAAAAAAAAAAAAAAAAAAAAAACTTAAGACAAATTAAACAAAGTTTATTTGAGCAAAGAATGATTCATGAATCAGACAGCACTCAGAACCAGGAGAGGCTGAGAGAGCTCCACCTAGCAGCATGAGCAATGAGCTTTTATAGGCTGAACACTGAAGAAAGTATATAAGTCATCTGGTTGGCTACAGCTAGACAGTTGCCTTATTTGGGCATGGTGTGATGAGTCTTTTGACTTATTGGAGCATGGTCTGATCAGTTGCCAGCCCATGACTGGCTGAAGCTCAACTGGTTTTACAAAAGTGTGCTTCTAAATTAAGTGTTTATTTATTTAAGTACTAAGCTATGCTGCAGTTTATTACATAAAAACTTAAAGAATGGAGATAGCCTCAGGCCAATGGCCTCCTGCTTATTTATTCTGATACCATCTCCTAGAAATAATACAGTAGTTACACCATGGACTCCCATATTAGTCAATGTTCAACCCTGATGTCACCACTTATAAGCTAAGTGACCACGGGAGTTAAACTTAAGTTCTGTCTGCCTCAATTTTCTCATCTGCAAATGGAGGTAATAACTGATTCAACCTCAAAATTTTGGTACCCGCCACTTGGGAAATTCCTAATACATTACCTCACATGTTTTAAAATTTTGTACTTTTAGAAGTTCATGTCGTTTAAGTTAGAGGGTCAGTTAGTCATAATGATTTGTCACATAAAGATTTAACAGTTATTTAGTGCCTGCTATTTGCCAAAGACTATGCAAGGCACTGTGAAGACAACAGTGAACTAAACATAAAAATCCCTGTCCTCATTGGGTAGGGCTGGGGGAGGAGAGGGCAGACACAAGCAAGTAAAACATCTAAGTTATTATATGGTGAAAAGCATTAAAGAGAAAAAAAGACAGGCTTGTAGGGATTGAGGGCCAGGTGTGCAGGCTGCTATTTTAAATATAATATTACTTACACCTTACACAATTTTATTTATTGTTAGTGAGATATTAAATTTATGATTTTAATTAAATCCGTGAATTAGTCTTTCCTAAGTTAACAAGGTTATCTGCTCACAAATTAAAAACATCTACACAAACTTTTGTAGCTATTTATATTTAATGAAAAAGTTTATCGGTATTTCTCACATACTTTCAATGAGAGCACTTTGACCACTTACAGATCACAAGTAAGCATAAAGTGTCTATTTTAGAAGTTCTATCATAATGATAGAAGTACTATTTAAACTCATAGAAGGTGGAGTAGGAAACCACGACTTCAGACTTAGCAAAGATCCACATTTCTTTGTTCAGTCAGCTAGCATGCATTTGCAAATATTGCATAATACATTTCAGACAAAGTTTTCGATTGTATCCTTTGATACAAAATTTCCCAATGCAAAATGGTTGCAAAATTCCTCCAACATATAACAACACAATATTTACTTTACTCTCAAAGACTGGGCTTCAAAAACAGGTTAGTGCAAACCACAGGCATCAGAACATTAATAGGAGAGAGTCTAGAGAGTGGACCTCAGTGCAGAGCTGCAGTATCATCAAGAAAGCAGGCTTGTGTGCCCATTGCCTGCCTAGTCAGTGGGAAGTAAACTGCTTTGGGAGCTTCTTTCAAGATTCCTATTTAAAAAGGTCATTATTAAGGTAAAAAGAGTCTGCAGCAGGAATTTTGAAGATATGCTATTGTATCAGCCTGTTTTCATGCTGCTGATAAAGACATACCTAAAACTGGGAAGAAAAAGAGATTTAATGGACTTACAGTTCCACATGGCTGGGGAGGCCTCACAATCATGGCGGAAGGCAAGGAGGACCAAGTCACATCTTACATGGATGGCAGCAGGCAAAAAGAGAGTTTGGGCAGGGAAACCCCCTCTTTTCAAAACCATCAGATCTCATGAGACTTATGCGTTATGATGAAAACAGCATGGGAAAGACCCGGCCCCACGATTCAATTACTTCCCACCAGGTGCCTCCCACAACACGTGGGAATTCAAGATGAGATTTGGCTGTGGGGACACAGCCAAACCATATCAGTTATTTAAATGTTTACATAACATATCAAAGTTTAATTCCCTTGTTTTGAAATATACATGTAATTCAGAATGGTTCTGATGGTTTCTGCATTTGACATAGAATCATAGCCATTTTGAAACAGACATGAGGCATGTTCTCTTAAACTTAATGAGTGTTTACTACTCACTGGAGAATGGTTTATGAGTATTATCTTGTTCCATTCTCTTAAGATTCAATAAAATAACTGTTACCATATCCATTTACAGTTGAGAAAATTGAGGCATAAAGAGGTTTAAAAGTTTATCGGGTACACATAGATAGGAGGTAGCAAACTTGGAAATGAAACCCAAGTTTATGTGACCCTAAAGTTCATAACCTTATAACCTTAACATCAAACTGCCATTAGCCAGATAATGTTTTAAATGAGTCATTAGTATTCTTTTCATTTTAGGAGGCTGGAATGTGTCATTTGAACGGTCCTGCTCCTTTTAAGAAGGAAATTTATTTTATGTATAACTATGACTTCAAAGTTTAGAATAACCCCTACCACCATAAAAAATAAAAACAAAAACCAATGAACAAACACAGTGGAGAAACAATCCCTGAACTACAGGAAATTGCATTCTAAGGGTTGCTATAACTAAACATCTCTCAGTTTTGAACTGCGAATATCAGGGGTAATGGTAATATTTTAAGTCTATTATTATCCATTGTAATAATAATACTTCTTAAATAAATATTTAATAATAGGTTTAGATTCCCAGAGTCACTGGCACATTTCTTGTTCTCTTCCTATAATCGAGTTTCTAATCTTCCTCTTCAATTTTTAACATTCTAGAGCTGCCCCTGTCCAGTATGGTAGCCACTAGTCACATGTGGCAGCTGAGCATTTGGCAGGTAGCTAGTGTGAATTGGGACATCCTGTAAGTGTAAGCTATCTCAATTGTTAATATTGATTACATATTTAGTGATATTTTTGATATATTGGGTTAAATAAAATTAATTTTATTTAATTTACATTGTATTAGGTAATTCTCAGAATACATGAGATCTACTGCCTATATTTCAAAGGAGCTACTAAAACAGAGATCTAAGATAGAGTAGGTCTTGGTTAGTATGCTAAGCTTTGGTTTTGGGGGAACTAAAATTATCCCTATGATCTTGAATTGGGGCTTTCTTATTTACCTAAAAACATATCATTTGGTCAATCAGTTTAATCAGGCTATTCTTCCCTGATCTCTAGAATTCTGAAAAGTTAATCCTAACTAAATCACTTTAACATGTGTGAAAAACTAGACTTGAGTTGTCCATTCTAATCATGAAGACCACTGTGTTGACAGGACTATTGAGCACTGTGTCTTTGAATCTTTGCCCTGGGAGAACCCTGACAGTAGAAGAGCATTAAGGGTTAAGTGGAGGTGATGCCCATCTCTAGATGTGGGCTTTGAGTTTTGAGCTTTGAGCTTTGCAGGAGCTCAAATTTTCTTCATAGCTCCAGTTTTGGTTTTAAATTCATGCAAACTTAGGGTTTTACTCTATAACGTTTTTAATATTAAAATTAACACTGGATCCACTAACTTCCAGACTTCTTTAAGTGATCTCAGGTTTGTGTTAAGACATTTTCAGTTTGTTATGTTAATTATTAGTCAAGAACCTCTCAATTGATATACTATAATAGAAGTGAGAAGAATATAAAATGTTAACAACAAAAGATGAAGCCTAACACCTTGGATGTAGTAAATGTTCCAAAAATGTTCATGGATGATAAATATAACTATCAAATGAGAAAAGTTTTAATGTCAAAATATCCCCAAAAAAGTCTGTTTTTCTGGGAGCTTATTTCACTAACAAATGCAGGATATATCCCAATTAAACCTCAGGAGCACATGGCCTTTATTTACCAGTAAAGTTTGTCCCAGATACAACAGTCTCGCTCAACTACAGTTTACTCTCCACAACCAAGACACCTATATTTTCCCATAGTGTATGTAGTGTGGATGACACGGTTAGTGTAGGCTTTTTTGTGCTTTTCTAGTTGCTTTTATATCTGCCCTGAATTTTTTTCTGTAATATTCACTCTGAAACCCTTGCTCAATTGATTTCAAGAGGATTTCTCAATAGCTGGTATACCCCAAGCCATTTATTTCAAGTTACAAGAAAACTATGTTCTCTTCCTAACCCCACTTGCCTCCTAAATTTCTGCTTCTGTCTCTTCCTCTGGGAACTGAATAGTCAGGGGTTCCCAGGGGAGCAAGAGAGCCTGGAAATGGGTCTCAAGAGACCCAACTGTGAGGGCTGTGTTAAGATAACTGGCCTGTGGTCCCCAGGACAAGCACTGGCCTCATCAAGAGTGAATATTCTATCTAGAAGGAGAGATACACATTTTTTTTGCTCTCCGAAGACTTGAGTTGCTGGACACCAGCTCAAACTCCGGACACTTCATTCTCTTCAGATCTTACTGCAACACATGGAAATGTCAACATGGCAGTCTACCAAATCTAATTCTATACCAACACACTGTGTAAAGATCAGTTGTTCCCCTTCTTAAAACATTTTGGTTCCTTTCCATTTTCCTTAGAACAATCTCTGAAATCCCTAAAGTTGATGTGGTGTACAAGGGCCTCCCCAGCCTACCCGGTCATCCTCTCCCTCTCTGACCTTCTTCTCCTACATCACCCTTCAACCAGCCAGACTCCTTCTGGTCCTTCCCTCCCCCATGAGCCTTCCCCCCCCCGCCCCCCCATGAGCCTTTCCCATAAATCTCCACTGCCTGGAAAGCCCACCCCCCCCATCAATTTCATCCCACCCATCCCTCACATCACTTCCCCAGGGGCAGCTTTTCCAACCCCCAGGACTAAGTTCTTTCTTCATTGTATGGTCCCAGGGCTCCTTGCATGCTTTTTTTGCCTACAGTTGCCACACTTATAATTATTTTGTTGTCTTATATAACTTTTGATTATTTATTTAAAGGCTTTATTTCACACTAGATTGTAAATCCCCTGAGATTAAAGAAGGTTTCACTGCTGATTCCTTGAACAACAATTTTGGCTGATAGATTCAACCATGTGAAATGGCTGATAGTCCAACATCTTGACCTTAAAAAAGTCCATTTTAGGCTGTGTGCAATGACTCATGCCCGTAATCCCAGCACTTTTGGAGGCAGAGGCAGGTGGATAACTTAAGCTCAGGAATTCGAGACCAGCCTAGGCAACACAGCAAGACCCTGTCTCTAGAAAAAATAGAAAACATTAGCCAGGCATGGTGGTGCATGCCTGTGGTCCTAGCTACTTGGGAGGCTGAAATGGGAGGATTACTTGAGCCCAGGAAGTCAAGGCTGCAGTGAGCCGTGATCATCCCTCTGTACTCCAGCCTAGGTGGCAGAGTAAGACTCTGTCTCAAAAAAAAATGTCAATTTTATATGATCCAATTCAGTAACCATTCAATAAATATTTATCAAATAAATGCATTAATAAACCATGCACTGTGGTTTTAGGTGCTGTGTGAGTGCATGTGTGTGTGTGTGTGTGTGCGTGTGTATGATCAGCTATTAATGTAAACTTTTAATTTTAAAAGAAACTCCTTAAGTTCTGCTAACTTTTTAAATGTATTTCATTGGGTTTCATAGATATTTCTCAAAGTCAAACACAACAACAAATTTCAAAAATGGTCCCTACTAGAAATACAAGTCTGGCAATTTCCCTCAGCTCCTTTGATCTTAGGTTAATTTTCTGTTCTCCTGAGTTTTCTTCATTCTCCTGTGAGATTAAATTCAGCCGCCTGTTGAGCTCTCTGAATCCCTTGCAGGTGAGTTCTGCATGACTTCCTTCCGACCTATGGAAGGAGGAACAAGGAACATTTCCAAACTTTGCACCGCCATCCCCTTCCCACCCTGAGCGTTAGGCTAGACAATAGTGGCCAGAAGCACTTCTTGATTCTCTCCTCCTCAAACTGATTCAGCCTTTTAAGACTATGACTGTTCTCCCACACAGAAACTCCTCTCCAGAAATGCTTGGCCCAAACTCCCATAACATTTGTAACTTTGTGTAACTCTTTTCATTTAAGCACAACAAAAAATGAGTGGTATGGTGATGCCAGTTTTGAGGTATCATAGTTGAGCCATGCTAAGGCACTTTAAAAATACTCCATTTTATTCCTCCCACAGAGTCACCCCCTCAGAGACTCTGGATGAGGGGAATATTGAGGGAGGAAAACATATAGAAGAACAGGAAAAGGCAGTGACGTAGGATTTGAAAAATACTGCACAGAATTCTGTCTTCACCCCAAAGGCTGATTGTTATAAATTAAACAGTTTGCCTACCTCAAGCAAGCATTCAACAGGCACATCCTATGTGCCAGTCCTGTGATAATCAGCACCTTAGAGGCACTGGCATCCTGGCTCATGAAGCCCAAGGAAGGTAAAGAAGAGATGATTTTCCAGGCACGGTGGCTCACGCCTGTAATCTCAACACTTTGGGAGGCTGAGGCAGGAGGATCACTTGAGCCCAGTAGTTCAAGGCCAGCCTGGCCAACATGGCCAAACCTCATCTGAACAGAATATTTAAGAAACTAGTCTGTCATGGTGGGTGCATGCTTGTAGTCCCAGCTACTTGGGAAGCTTAGGTGGGAGGAATGTTTGAGTCCAAGAGGTCGAGACTGCAGTGAGCCATGATCGCACCACTGGACTCCAGCCTGGGTGACAGAGGGAGACCATGTATCAAAAAAATCAAAATAATTTTAAATAAGAAAAACAGATGATTTTATGATACAGAGAAAAATAGGAATGATCTAAAAGAAAGCAACTGAAATGGCTTGCTGCTAAAACTTAAAACCTTTGCTAAGTGCCCATGCTTTGGATCACTAGAGAATGCTTGCTTTACATATAGGACAAGAGAGGTGTTATGCATCATGAAATAAAATGATGCCTGGGGCTAACCAGAAGAAAACAAAGATGAAGGAAGAACAAGTGGTATAAGAAGAAAGGAGCAAGTCCTTCAGAAAGAAGGTTCTTGAAAACATCACACCCTGTCCCTCATCCCACCTCAGGAGCTGCTTGCGATCCAGGACGCCTGAAACCCTGACTCTCCAGGGAGCTCAGGGTGGAACGCTCTCCCAGTAACAATCTGCTGATTTGAATTTCTGATGAATAGCAGCTCTGTGGAACTTATCAACATAGCCAGACCACAGCCACTCTCCAAGGGACAAAGAGCCAACATCGCCTGAGAGGAGAAGCTTTCTCTCCTTCACCCAGACTCAGCACTTGGTCTGTACCTGGCAACAATAGGAAACAACAGTAACAATAGGAAAAGGAGAGTGTGCACGCACCACAGTCACAGTAATCCTGCCTTGGAAGGCCAACCACATCGCTCAAGATCCCCACTCCTTTAATCCTTAATGCTCAATTCGGTGAGTACAATTATCAAATCTATTTTACAGGTGAGAAAACTGAAGCTTGATTGATTGAGCCTGAGGTCAAACCCAGATGTGTCTGACACTACATCTCCAAATCTCTATATCTGCAAACATTGCATCTGAAACTCATGGCTTCCTTACTCTCTTAAATCATTTCTAAGTTAATTGATTCCACAGTTTATAGACCTGAAAGTAGTTAATCATGGAAATGTTGAGAAATAAAGTAGTTTTTCATATACTGTCTTTCTACTCATCATCCCTTTTCTGACAGTCTGCTGCATTGAAAACATGACACCAAGGATCTATTTACTTTATTTTTAAACAGCTGTATTGTGATATAATTCATATACCATACAATTCACCTATCTAAAGTGTGCTATTCAGAGGCTTTTAGTATATTTACAGAGTTGTGCAACCAGCACTGCTATCGAATTCCAGAGCATTTTCATCATCCAAAAAAGAAACCCCGACCCATTAACCGTCGCTCCTCATTCCCCCTCCCCACAGTCCCTGCTAACCACTAATCTACTTTCTGTCTTTACTGCCGACTCGGGACATTTCATATAAATGAATCATACAATATGCGGTCTTTTGTGTCTGGCTTCTTTACTCAGCACAATGTCTTCAGGGTATATCCAGGTTGTAGCATGTGTCAGTACTTCATTACATTTTATTTCTGAATAATACTCTATTATATGAATATGCCACATTTTCTTCACCCACTCAACAGTTGACATTCGGATTGTTCTCACTTTTTGACTATAATAAATAATATTGCTAATAACATTGGATCCATTTGCTTTTAATTCATCAGACTTTCCTTTTACCCTAAGGGTTACTGTGAGTTCCCATAAGTCTGTAACAAATTGCTAGAAGCAAAAAAGGCTAAAATCCCTGGGCAAAACAGCCATATGTGTGTCATATGTACCACCTGTGCCCAGTTTGCCCACAACTTTCCCATTTTTAGGCTTAAAGTCCTGGGAAAACTTTGTCCCAGGAAAAATGGAACAGTTGATCATCCTAGACTGGGATTTAGCTCAGAAGACAATTCTAGAATATCTATTTCCTGGGATGTTTTGTGGTTTCTGATAAAGGTGTAGTTATATTTCAAGAAACTGGCTTATGCAGTAACCCTCATTTTGCATACTTTCATTTAACAGGAAACAATTATTTTTAATTCTTACATAGTGATCAATGCCTAACATTTTCATGTATACTCATTTTAGAGTTACAATCGATGAGGCTATTTGCCTTGCATATTTTTTAAGTGGAATATACTAGTTACACATTAAATGGCCGTGTTGGGGCTGGGCACAGTGCCTCACACCTGTAATTCCAACAGATGGGAGGCTGGGGTGGGTGGATCGCTACAGCCCAAGAGTTTCAGACCAGCCCGGCCAACATGGCAAAACCCTCCATCTCTACAAAAAATATAAAAATTAACCTGGGCTGTGGCACGGGCCTGTAGCCCTCTCGGGAGGCTGAGATGACAGGATCACTTGAGCCCAGAAGGCGGAGGTTGCACTGAGCAGAGATGGCACCACACTTCACTACAGCCTGACAGAAGCAAGACCCTGTCTCAAAGAAAGAAAAAAATAAATGAAAAAAAAAAAAAAAAAAAAGCCTTGCTGGAAGCTGAAAAACTTACGTCCACAGGGTGGCAGTGTAACACGCTACAAACTTGGAATTGAAGTAAAAGCTAGATTAATCAAACTTCCATCTTTTATTTGAACTATGTGATTTTATGGGAAAATGGGTAAGAACAACCAACTACTTGTGAAACCAGTGGCTTTATTTTATATTGATAAACAGCCACATATGGCTAACTATTGATATATCTGAACCACAGGGTAAAGACAAGAAATACAAATTGGATGCCTTTTTTGAGCTTGTTTTTAAAAATGCTTTTGACAGAATTATAGAATCATAGAAACCTTAGAAATCACACAACTCAGTATTTTCAGACATTTTCTCACCAAAAAAAAACACAGGTCACAGTTTCTAGTGCTATATACGCCTATAACATTTAATAGAATGCAACATCACCTCTTTCCCTTCACTTAAGAAAGAATATTCAAATTCACATGAGTGACTTTAAGGGGAATTACAAGGGTAATCTCAACTCTTTATTTTTAAATTAACGACTCCCTGACTTCAATCCTTGATTTTTAGAAATAAATTATTTCTATATGGTTTACGGTGGTCAATCCCAACACGAGTGTGTCAAACTCCTTAAAGTGAGAAAGTATGATCATAGCACAACCTCTTATCGAATGCTGGACCCACTCCTACAGCATCCTTAACAGATATCTACCCTCAGGGAAATGGGCATGAAAGCAATGACTTTTAATGTGCATTGGCGCCATTAGCATAAACCCAGTGTTTGCAAGCCGGACACTTATTTTGCATATTTTTTTCTTCTAAATTCTTTTTTCCTTTCTTCTAGACTCTTTTTTCCCTCCTGGGGGAAATGTACACATTTTCTAGCAAGCAGCAACAGACTTGGAATTTAGAAGTTATTCTAGTTAGTTCATGTGATTAAAGGTAAGGGAAAATGTATGCAGCAGCCACTTACATGATTCAAAAACAACACTGAAATCTCTGAGAAAAACAGCTTCTCTTATGGTTTGTAATTGGCACCCCAGGCCAGCTTTCACCTTCTGTTAATAATGAGGCACTATAAGCTCAACAGCTGAGCAAAGATAATTTAGCAAAAGAAAGATAAACGCAAACTAAATTTGAACTCAGTGATATATATTTGTATTTTCTTCCCTTTTTGTCAAATCATGATGTCCATGGAATAAAAAGCAATTTGATCTCAGGGCTATTTCTGCTATTTTCTGTTTTCTTCTAGGAGTCTTCAGTTCAATCTTAATGGTGTTTTATTTTAACTACGTTGATTCAGACATTTATGATGGCATTGATGATATCCAAACATGTAGGCAATGAAAATCTAATCTAGGAGAGACTAAAATAACACATGTTTAAATTATCTACCCTGTTCTGTCTATGAACTTTTGTTTTGACAATCTAAATGCCTACTTCTATAACTCTTCTAAACAAAACTACTGGATAATAACAATTAGATTGATCTGAGTTGTTTTTGTTTGTTTTTAACATTAACAAGTGCCCTCCAGGACTGCAATCCTCTTGCTGCAGAGGATCTTTGAGGCATAAAATATATACCTAGGAGTGTGAAAACTCCTGTATTCGTCTGAGTTAAACAATCTTTTCTCTAAATAGTATTGCCTGATATGTGTGAAGTGATCCTTTGCTAATTAGTTAATACAATTACTCTCTTTTCCCACAAGGCCAGGGACTTCCCACTTGGAGAGTTTCTCAATAGATCCTGAAGTTTGCGTAATAACATCCTGTTTGGTAGAATAGGCAATACAAGCACTCTTCTGAGATGAATGATGCTTTTGAAAACTAAATCTTCAATGTTTCTTTTTGGGATGGTTGCTCCCCTTTGTAACAGTTTTCAAAGGCCCATGAAGGCAACCTGTCCGTTGTTGGTTGCTCTGGCATGCAAAACCAGCTTTCTGAGCTCATTAAGGTTTGTCCACAGGATCTTCCCCTAGAGCTGCCTGTGCTGACTTCTGAAAATCTGGGTTACTATTTTTGAGGTCCTGAAGTTCAAACTAGAACTACCTGACGGTGGCAATCACAATAGCTTCCACTTACTGAACTCCTTACTACCAAGGCTAGCTGTCTAATCCTTGCAACACCACACAGCGGTTTTTACCCACAGGTGCACATGAAGAAACAAACTGGAAAGCTCAGTGACCTACTCAGTGCAGAGCAAGGTTTGAACCTGGGCCTGATACTGACCTTGACCTTTTTCCACCGAAGCATCCTGCTGTCCTGGGCCTCTTTCCACAAAGGAGGACAGAGGCTTATACGGGAAATATCTGTATGGCTAACCCAAGAAGCAGTAAGGCCGTGACTTGGGTCCTAATGCAAGTTAGAAAGCTGGACAGCTGTGGCCCCTGCCTTAGAACTACTGAGACAGAACTACTTGACCTCCATCAAAAGGTCATCAGTGGTTTTTTTATTATAGATATCTCGACTCTTATCCTTCCCTAACCTTGCCTCATTTCAAGGCTTTTTCTGCTTTACTCATTTTTATGTTGTTTGGAATTTCCATATATCTATTACTTTTGTAATTTTTAAGGCAATGAAGATACTCTTTTTGAGACAGTCTCACTCTGTCACCCAGGCAGGAGTGCAGTGACACCATCTCAGCTCACTGCAACCTCCACCTCCCAGGCTCAAGTGATCCTTCTGTCTCAGCCTCCTGAGTAGCTGGGACTACAGGTGTGTGCTACCACACCTGGCTAACTTTTGGTGCTTTTGTTTTCTGTAGAGACAGGGTTTTGCCCTGTTGCCCAAGCTGGTCTTGAACTTCTGAGTTTAAGCAATCCTCCTGCCTTGACCTCCCAAAGTGCTGGGATTGCAGGTATTGAGTCACCTGTGCCCGGCCGAAGATACAGTTTTAAAGTGTTGCAACAATGTTGTCCAAAACTAACATTATAGAGGTATTTGATAGCTTTAAGTGTGGTGTGTGATACAAAGTACTGAGAGAAGTTATAATTATAATTATAATAATTATGATTATTATCTGAGATGGAGTCTCACTCTGTCACCCAGACTGGAGTGGGGTGGTACAATCATGGCTCACTTCAGCCTTGATCTCATGGGCTCAAGCAATCCTCCTGCCTCAGCATCCCAAGTAGCTGGGACTACAGGTGTGTGCCACCACACCCGGCTACTTTTTTTATCTGGTGTAGAGACAGGGTCTCACTATGTTGCCCAGGCTGCCCTTGAACTCCCGAGCTCAAGCAATCCTCCTACCCTGGCCTCCCAAAATGCTGGAATTATAGGCATGAGCCACCACATCCAGCAATGAGAGAAATTATGAAATTGAGTCATGGCTTCCTGAGCAGTTTGAAGTGAAAATGGGAATCAGCACATTGTGGTCCAAACATCCCTCCCACCATCACCTGTCTTATCTATAATAGACATTGTTAGGTTTCCTAACAATGATTGAAGCAGGTATGGTGAACAAAGGACTGCTGGTTACACATGCTCTGGCAGCAAGTGTCTGTGCCTCACTCACCCCAGCCCCCTCCTTGATCCTAACACAAAGGTGATTTAGTTATATAGAGGATGACACTCAAGTGTGTTGCACGCATTAGTTAAAACTAAGAACAGATAAAAGTTCAATAACTCATTTTTTAGGACTCTAAAATGGTCGCATGTCAAAACAACTGTCAAATTATCGTATGTTCCTGCCACTCACTATGTGACTTTGGGCAAGTCACTTAACATCTCTGCTATCGCTTCCTCCTCCAAAAATGAAAGGGTTGGAATGGATAATGGTACATTCTCTTGTAGAGTTAACATTCTAGAATTTTAAGGTGCACTTTCAAAATTTCCATGGGCCCTCAGGTTGATTGAGAGAATCAGCTCCAGAATGATCGCCAGCATGAAACAATCTATGGTAAGGCCAGCTCTGTACAGCTGCCACTCCACACCATCTCTCACTGCCCTCTCCTGTTTTCTCACCCCACATTGCAGCACTTTCTTTCTCTTCTGTCCACCCTTCCTCACTTCCAGCACTCTTTCCTATACTAGAATCAACTAGACCAAATATTTAGATATAGATTTATCTTGGCTTACCAACATTGACTAATTTTACATCGTGCAAACACAATGGTTGCACGAAATAAGGAAAAGTCTTCCATACTTCTGAAAATGTGTCTTTACCTCACTGAAATACGTGTAAACTGGGCATGGTGGCTTACACCTGTAATCCCAGCACTTTGGGAGGCCGAGGTAGGAGGTTGACTTGCATCCAGAAGTTTGAGACCAGCCTGGCAACATAGTGAGACCTTGTCTCTACAAAACATCAAAAATTTGCCTGGGTGCGATGGCTCACACCTGTAATCCCAACACTTTGGGAGGCCAAGGCAAGCGGATTGCTTGAGCCCAAGAGTTCAAGACCAGCCTGGGCAACATGAAGAAACCGTGTCTCTACAAAATATACAAAAAATTAGCTGGGTGTGGTGGTGCAAGCCAGTAGTCCCAGATCACCTGAGCCGAGGAGGTGGGGGCTGCAGTGAGTTAAGATTATACCGCTTCATGCCTGAATGGGCAATAGAGGGATACCTTGTTTCGAAAAGTGAAAGGAAGAAAGAAATGCCTGTAAAAGTGACCTTAGAACTGTACTACACTGTAGAATTACAAAGGCTTTCAAGTATAATATTTTAATACTCCTGATGAGTTTGAGAAGTGGGTTTTCATTATCTCTCTATGACAGATGAGGAATCCAGCACTGAACAAAAAAACAATTTGATCAAGAACTCACAGTTAATAACTATGTATGCAAATCCAGTTCTATTAAATTGAGATCCTCCAGGGTAAGGTCATTAAATACAAATGTCTATCTTGAATTTTAATCTCCAAGACAATTTACTTTAGGCTTGTATAAATCAACTTTATGACTTTTTTCTTGAGAAATATTACCCTAAAATATCCACTTCAAGAATTGTAACTAGACTGTTGATGTTTACCTTCTTGGAGATGCCATTGGTGTTTTATGTTTTGTTTCATTTTGTCTTAATATCCTCTTACATGCCATGCCCAGAGAAGGTGTTTAAAAAGCATTTTTTAAAAGAAGGCATGGGTAGAAAGATGGATGGACAGATGGACGGATAGATGGACAGTTGGGTGCACTAGTCAAACATCAGATGAATGAGTGAATGAATGAATGAATAAATGAACTTGGAATCATTTGTCTTTTCAATTATTGATGAGAAAATATTGCAACATTTTATTAGAGCCACTTTTGTTTCCATTTATTTAGTAAGCACTTTTATGCATTTATTTAGTATTTGCTCACTTTAACCAAGCATTGATAATTGAAAATATAAGACTGAAAATTACTCCACTACTTACGTTCATCCAACCCTATTTGATGTACTTAAAAGCATGAAATGACAAATTGTTAAGCTTTTTATTTATTTAAGACTCAAAAAACTTGGCAATAACCATCTCCAAAGTATTCAGTCTGTCAGACGCAGAGTTCAAGCTACTATACTAGTTGACTTTTTTCTACAAAGAAGAAAAGTAGAAAATCAATTTATCCTACAATTATTAAAAGTGAAATACATAGATATTGCAAAAACAAGTTTTCACTGGGTGTATAATAATTTGGGGTAAAGATGGATTGAGCCTGGAAGACTGTGGGAACCAGGAAAAACAGGCCTAACCAGCTCTTCCGGTACAAAAGAATTGAATTTGAAATGAGTCAAGTTTAATACTGTAAAATGATTCCTCAAAGTCCCTATTATAACTTTACATATATAAAACCACATTTTATCTGCTTTTAAAAACTTTATCTGTATGATGGTCAGTATAGTCACAGTATAATAATTATACTTGAATAGCAACATTCCTGTGCCAAAAACCAAAGCCCAGTTTTGGAAGTTCTGAAGGGATACACACAAAATATAACAGTGGTTATCTGAGGAGGGTCAGGAAAAGGAATCAAGAAGACACAAACCTAACTCTGTCCTATACTTTTTAAATGATTACCTTTATAGAATAATCACATATTGCATTTTAAGCATAAAAATATTTAACTTTTTTATGTTCAGTTTCTGGAGTATGTGATAAATAATTCTCAGCAGATTTCTACTCTGCAATGTAAAGATATCTACTCATATTTATATTGATTCCTTCTAATTCAGTGTGCATGAAGATCTAAGCATTTGAGTGAATATAACGACTCCAGAGATCAGATGTATGTTTCTAACACACTGGAAGATGTGTGTTCGAATGATCTTAGAAGCATTACTGCCAGCCAAAGTTTTCAAACACACTCACAGTTTCCTCAAACTAGAATGGAAGAAATTAAAAGTTAAAGTCATTATTATCATTATAAGATGGAAAGAAGTTTTGCAAACATGGCTGTATATGTAATATAAATTTATTACGGATTACTATTTAACTATGTTTCACCTGATCAAAGTCTACCATTGCAAAATATAAAACACACATATTGCAAATGCACAGCATTCTATAAAGCCAGAGAGCATCTAGGATAATGGTTTAAACTGAAGATACTTCTTTGTTTAACACACTTACATGTTTAACTGGATTTAGAAAAGACCTTAGAAGTACAAAGCATTCATAATAATAAACTTGGCTTTATTACTTAGATCACTATAGAGAGGAATAAAGTGTACATTTTTAGAAGAGTATCAAAATTAGACTTTATAAATATATAATCATTTTAAGATAGTAATATCAGACCATATCTCATTTATCAAATAAGACTGAGGGATGAGATATTGCACATTAGCGATTTTTCAAATAGTTGAAGTTAGCCATTTCAGATGCCTTTTTTAAAATGACAATCTGTTGAAAATGGATTAGATATTTTCTCACCTAATGAGCAGAATATGGAGCAGAAATTTGCTTTGTCCTGAGGCTACGGATGTCGGTTGTTGTACTGGACAAGGCTCTCCCCAATGGCTAAGGTTTCTAAGTGCTGTTTGACTCTCTTGCTGCCTCTTGCCCATTGTTCCCAGCATGTCTGCAGCCCTATTTTCATTTTTCCTTCTAGAATACCCTTCCCTAGTAACATAGTAATAATTGAAAATGTCCAGCAAAAGCCTGATAAGCAAGCTTGTTTAATCTGTGAATTTAATTTTACACACAAACCTGAGTCAACAGATTCTGATAGGAAGCTCCGATAACAGCTACACTCCTCTCTAGTGGTTAGAATAGTACCTTTACTCCTTAGCTCAATACACTGCTTTTTGTTAAGTCCAGGCTGTACCTTGACCCAGGTGGATAAGATGATAGAAAAATTGGCTGGCAAATCATCATAATAACAAAGTTCAGGTTACTTGCGTGCCTGTGAAAGCTGTAGTCTCCAAGAAGGGCTCCC
This sequence comes from Rhinopithecus bieti, assembly GCF_001698545.2. Classification (NCBI taxonomy): domain Eukaryota; kingdom Metazoa; phylum Chordata; class Mammalia; order Primates; family Cercopithecidae; genus Rhinopithecus; species Rhinopithecus bieti. The sequence continues at coordinate 418,551 of NW_016826556.1, forward strand.
AATTAATAGCATCCCTCTTACCTACCCAGTGATGAGCAATTTGAGTAAGAAAGTAAGAATGGAAGTCTTGACTCATTAAGTTCAGTTGGAAGTGTGGAACCCAAATGGACCTACTAGCTAAACCACAGCATTAAGATTTGCCCACTCAATCCTAGAGGCCCAAACCTAAGCGAGACCTCACAACGGAGGCTGGCTCCGAAGAGAAAGATAAAGAGCTGAGTTATGCATGTTTCAGGTGTCTTTCTAAATTTACCAATACCTTTTTTTTTTTTTTTCCAGTGGACAGGGAGAAGTTATCTACTAAATGAGTAAATGAATGTTTGCATGAATGAAGAGTAAATTTGGTTCTTCCTGGTTGATGAGTGGAAAATTTTAAAAAATGTGGAACCCTTCACAAATTTGCGTGTCATCCTTGCGCTGGGCCATGCTAATCTTCTCTGTATCACTCCAATTTTAGTAAATGTGCTGCTGCCAAAGTGAGCACTGAATTTACCAATACCCCTTAGCTGCTGTTTACATTCAATCTACCCAGCTTTCAACTCCAGATAACCAGCCTTCCCTTACTTCTTCATCTCTTCCTCCTTTAATTACCTCAGGTACCAGGATGGAGCTAACCATACTCATTTCAAGGCCCGGTATCATCAAGGTCCCTACCCAACTCATTTTTGTTTATTTATGTATATACTATTTATCTCCCAACCCTGCTCTCTTTCCAGCTACAGGCAACAGTTGTAATGTGGTTTATATGCTTTCTTGAATTTGTGTGCAACCTTGTAAAAAAAAAAAAAAGTATTGTTGTTTGTGTATGTTAAACCCTTATATAAAATTATATATAATGGTTCCAATCTGCGTCTTACTTTTCTTACTCTATACCATGTTTTAAAGATCTGTCTGTGCTGTTACATGTACATCTAGTTCATTGCTTCTAAATGTGATATTGTGCTCCATGGTGTGCATCACTAAGTTTTACTTGCTTATTCCAAGTGATGGACATCCTAACTCCTCTACTTCCTCATTCATGTCCTGTTATGATCCTGGCAGGGTAGTAGAGCTATGGGTACGTAATGTGGCTGAAGACAGCAAAATCACTGTCCATAGGCTATACTAGCCTACATTCCCTCCAGCAGTGCAGAAGGTTGCCTGTGACCCACCACCACCACCAAATGTTGTATCATCCAACTATTTTTGCCATTCTCGTCAATGTAAATTGGTGTCTCATTGCATTGAAAATTCACATTTCTCTTATTACTAAGACATTTTGACAACTCTTATACACTCGTTAGGCATTTGGATTTCTGTGAATGATTGTCATATTTATTTTGCTCATTTTAAGTAACATTTTCTGTATTTTTCTGAGGAATTTGTAGATACAAACATGTTGCAAACATTGGTCCCTTGTGTGTTTTAGAGTTACAAATATCTTCTCCCAATCTTTCCGTCCTTCTATAAATTTTGTCCATTGCATCCTTTGCAAAATAGAAAACTTTAATTTTTTTGCAAGAAAATTCTGAAATGATATTGCCTTATGGTTGCATTTTGTTCTGATACAAAATGAGCCTATATTTCTTCCTATGACAGCTTAGGATAGGCTATTCAAGTTTATTTTTGCCCCTCACAATCAAGTTACATGATTAGTTTATCTATGAACTCATTAATAAAAGGTTCATATAACCTACATATCTACATACAAATAATAACTTTTTGCTTTTGGTGAAAAAAGGGTTGGTTGGTTTTAGTATTAAGGTTGTGTGGGCAAACAGACTTGGTAACTGTACAGGATAGGAGTTGAACAAGAATCTCCTCCCCTAACTTCTTCAGTGGATATGAACCAAATTTCTCTAAGCAGTAGATTAATAAATGGGAGGAGACCTGTCCAGAAACCCATAAATCAAGCCAAGTCTAAATCAGGCCTAAGCCCAAATCTCAAGGGCAAAGACTCAAACTAATTTAACATCTTTAGATTGACATGGAAATTGCAAGGTCTTTCATTGTAGTCTTGCCATGTGGTCCTCCAGCACAGTGTATATCATCAACAACCTTTAAAAAAATTTTTAACTTTTAAATTTGAGATAATTTTAGATTCACATGCAGTTGTGAGAAATTATGTAGAGAGATCTATCTGACACTCTTTACCCAATTTTTCCTGCTGGTACCATCAACAAACAATTGTGCAATATCACTACCAGGATATTGATGTTGATACAGTCAAGACACAACCATTTCCATCACCACTAGGATCCCTCATGTTGCCCTCTTACAGCCACACCACTTCCCCACTGCTGCCCTCTACCCCTTACCACCTGGCAACCACCAATGTACTCTCCATTTCTACAACTCTGTCATTTCAAAAGTGTTACATAAACAGAAACATATAGCATATGACGTTTCGTTATTGGTTTTTTTCATTCAGTACAATATGGAATGAATCTGGCAATTTACTCAAGCTGATGTGTGTATCAATAGCTTCTTGCTTTTTTTGCTGAGCAGTATTCCATGATATGCATGTGGCACTGTTTAACCACTCATTCGTTCATTGAAAGACATCTGAATTGTTTCCAGAATTTGGATATTATGAGTAAAGCTGCTATAAACATTTGTGTACAGGTTTTTATGTGAATATAAGTATTCCTTTCTCTGTGATAAATGCTCATGAGTGTGATTACCAGTTTGTTTAGAGCTGCATGTTTAGTATTTTAAGAAACTGCCAAATTATTTTCCAGAGTGGCTGTACCATTTTATAATCCCACCAGGAATGAATGAGTGATCAGTTTTCTATGTCTTCACCAGTATTTGGTGTTGTCACCATTTTATTTTAGCCATTATGATAAGTATTACTGATAACGTATAGTCTTAACTTGCACTTCCCTAAGCGATAATGATGTTCAGCATCTTTACATGTGATTTTTTGCCATCCATATATCCTCTTATGTCATATGTTTCTTCATGTCTTCTTCCCATTTTCTAATGGGATTTCTCGGGTTTTTTACGGTTGAATATTGAGATTTGTTTATATGCTCAAGATACCAGTCCTTTGTCAGATATGCGGTTGGAAAATATGTTTTCCAATCTGTAACATGTTTTTTTATCCTCTTAGGCTTTTTTGTTTGTTTGTTTTTTGCAGAGCAAATTTTAAAATTTTATGTAGTTGCATTTATTGATTTTCTTTTATGGATTGTGCATTTTAAGTACCCAGTCTAGGAATTTCTACCTAGCCCTACACACTGAAGATTTTCTCCCATGTGTTTTCTAAAATTTCATAGTTTTAACACTTAAGATATAATCCATTTTGAGTTAATTTTTGGATAAATTGTGCTTCTTAAGGTTCTTGTTTGTTTTTGTTTTTGTTTTGCCTGTGGATGTCCAGTTGCTTCAGCACCACTTGTTGAAAAGCCTCTCTTCTCTCTGTCGAAATTCTTTTGCACTTCTTTCACAAATAAGTTGGGCATATTTGTATAGGTCTATTTCTGGTTTGTTTTGTCCCATTAGTCTTTGCGTCTATCTTTCTACCAGTGCCATATTATGTAGCTACATATTGAGGCTTGATATGGGAAAGACCTATTCCTCTCACTTTACTGGTCTTTTTCATAATTGTTTTAGCTATTCTGGTTCCTTTGCCTTTCCATATGTATTTTAAAATAATTTTATCTGTGTCTACAAAAAATATTTTTTGAGATTTTGATAGGAATTGCATTAAACCTATATAGCAATTTAGGCAAAGTTGACATCTTCAATATGCGGAGACTTGCAGTTCATCAACATAGTATGATTCTCCACTTAAATTCGATCTTTTTTGGTTTCTTCCATTTGGTTTATTTCATCAGCTTTCTGTAGTCATCAGCATGCAAGTCTTGTACACATTTTCATAGATTCACACCTAAATATTTTATGTTTTTCACAGTTGTAAATGATTTTATAGTTTCACTCTTGACATCTACCGTTTACTGCTAGCATACAGAAATATGATTTTTGAATGCTTACATTATATTCGTCAAATTTCTTGAGCTCACTTATGTGGCCTAGAAAATTTTTGGTCGGTTCCTTGGAATTTTCTATGTAATCAATTATGTCATCTTCAAATAGAGACAGTCTTATTTTTTATTTATTCCTTTTCATATGCCTTTTTTAAATTATTATTATTATTTTGCTTGCTTTGGTTATTTATTTATTTATTTATTTGTCTGCTTTGTTTTTGTTTTTGCCTTACCAAACTGGCTAGAACTTCTAGCACTCTGTTGAATAAGAATGGTAAGAGGAGAAAACATCCTTATACCCAGTCTTAGGAAAAAAAGCATCACGCTTTCGCCATTAGGTATAATGTTAGCTGTAGATTTTTTTGTGGATTTTTAAATCAAGTTGAGAATGTTCCCCTTTATATCTATCTTTCTGAAAGTTTTTTTCATTAGTGGCTGCTGAATTTTGTCAAATGTCTGTCCTGTATCAATTAACATGACCATGTAAATTTTTTCTTAAGTCTGCTGTTACAGTGAATTACATTGATTAATTTTCAAATATTGAACCAGCCTTGCATCCCTGGAATAAACATAGCTATGGTGTGCATTTTTTATATATTGCTGAATTCTATTTGCTGGTATTTTGTTAAGGATTTTTGTATATATAGTCATGAGAAATACTGGCCTGAAAGTTGTTTGCTCTGTTTTGTTTTGTATTGCATGTTTTAGTATGAGAGTAAAATTAGCTTTATAAAATGAATTGGAAAGTGTTCCCTCCTTTTCTCTAAAGATCGTATATAATTGATGTTACTTCTTCCTTAAATTCTCCAGTGAAACCTTCTGGGCCTACTGACTTCTTTTTGAAAGCTTTAAAATTATAAGTTCAATTTTCTTTTTTTTTTTTTTTAAGAGAATTAAATCGTTTATTGATTACACATGATAATGGATGATACACAAGCTTCATTCCCATCTATAATTTTATCTGGTACCATTATTCAATTTAGATATATTGCATAGGATGTGCCAACAATCACTTTTATAACCAGTAATTCCATGATTTTGCTTGGGTAATCCCTTTTAATGGTGAACTTCAGGTCACAACAGTAACTATCAGTTCAACTACACCAAGGTTTCCGAAGACAATGGCTTCTCCACCCAAGCAGGTTGTATATAAATTCCAAATAGAACCTGGCATCACCCTGAAGGAATTCTAACTTCACACTGTTGGGGAAATTTACCAAGATGGCTTCAGAGTAGACTAACTTTACACAGCACATTAAAAAAAAGACATTTATTCAGCGTCACGATCAGACTATTACATTTAGCAATCAACAGCATGGGTGCAAAAAAAAAAAATCTACATTAAAACCCTTTGTTGGAATGCTTTACACTTTCCACAGAACAGAAACTAAAATAACCTGTTATACAATTAGTCACAAATACAGTCCTCGAGTTTTTTGCCCATACACATGAGTATTTGTCTAAAACATGTCTTCTTTGTAGCAGCTAGGCCCTGCCACCACTGTGCTTGGCTGAGTTCACAAATCTGTTGTAACCTGTAGCTTCCCTGTCACTTCTCTGGCTCTCCTCTCCTGCTAAGCTTTGTTTCCTAATTAAAATCTTCTGCCACTGCCATAGCTACTGCTGCTGCTGGAACCGCCATAGCCACCTTGGTTTCGTGGTTTTGCAAAGTATTGGCCTCCACCGCCATAGGGGCCAGAGCTTCTGCCTCCAAAATTTCCTCCCTTCATGGGTCCAAAATTTGAAGACTGATTGTTGTAATTGCCAAAATCATTGTAGCTTCCACCACCTCCAAAATTGCTTCCATCATTACCAAATCCATTATAGCCATCCCCACTGCCACCATATCCACCACCACCACGGCTGCCACCAAAGCCACCACGACCACTGAAGTTTCCTCCACGACCGAAGTTGTCATTCCCACCGAAACCACCTCCACGACCACCACCAAAGTTTCCAGAACCACTTCGACCTCTTTGGCTGGATGAAGCACTAGCCATCTCTTGCTTTGACAGGGCTTTCCTAACTTCACAGTTGTGGCCATTCACAGTATGGTATTTCTGAATGACAATCTTATCCACGGAGTCATGGTCGTCAAAGGTTACAAAGGCAAAGCCCCTTTTCTTGCCACTGCCTCGGTCAGTCATGATTTCAATCACTTCAATTTTCCCATACTGTTCAAAATAATCTCTTAGGTGATGTTCTTCAGTGTCTTCTTTAATGCCACCAACAAATATCTTTTTCACAGTTAAGTGGGCACCTGGTCTTTGAGAATCTTCTCTTGAGACAGCTCTCTTTGGTTCCACAACTCTTCCGTCCACCTTGTGTGGCCTTGCATTCATAGCTGCATCCACCTCCTCCACAGTGGCATATGTGACAAACCCAAAGCCCCTGGAACGCTTGGTGTTTGGATCTCTCATTACCACACAGTCCGTGAGCGTTCCCCATTGCTCAAAATGGCTCCTCAGGCTCTCATCTGTTGTTTCAAAGCTCAACCCTCCAATGAAGAGCTTCCTCAGCTGTTCGGGCTCTTTAGGAGACTCTGACTTAGACATGACGGCAGGGAGAAGAGAGACTTTAACGATGCTTCTTCGGCGGCGTCCACGGGCAGAAGTTCAATTTTCTTAATAGTTAAAGGGCTATTTAACGTATCTCTTTCACATTGGGTAAACTGTAGTAATTCTTGTTTTCCAAGGAAGTAATTCTTGTTTTCTACATCTAAGTTGTCAAATTTATGTGTGTAGAGTTGTTTATAGTAATGTATTTCATCATTTTCCTGTTGATGTCTGCAAAATCTGTAATGATATCCCTTGTTTTATATACTGATACAGGTAATCTATATATTCTGCCTATTCTTTCTCTCAGTCTTGCTGAAGGTTTGTCAATTTTGTTGATCTTCTCAAAGATCCAAATCTATTTTACCTATTTTTTCTATTGTTTTTCTGTTTTTAATTTTTTTTTTCTTTTTTTGGACAGGAGTCTTGCTTTTGTCACCCAGGCTGGAGTACAGTGGTGTGATCTCAGCTCACTGCAACCTCTGCCTCCTGGGTTCAAGGGAATTCTCCTGCCTCAGCCTCCTGAGTAACTGGGATTACAGGCACCCACCACCACACCCAGCTAATTTTTGTACTTTTAGTAGAGACAAGGTTTTTCCATGTTAGCCAGGCTGGTCTGGAACTCCTGACCTCAGGTGATCTGCCCGCCTCGGCCTCCCAAAATGCTGGGATTACAGACGTGAGCCACTGCACCTGGCCTTCTGTTTTTAATTTCATTGACTTCTGTTCCTATCTTTATTCTTTTCTTCTTTCTATTTGCGTTAGTTTTAGTTTGCTCCTGTTTTTCTAAGTTCTTGAGATATTTCTGCTATTGATTTTTAGTTTGATTTCATGGTGATCAGAAAACATATTCTGTATGACTTCAATTATTTAAAGTAATTGAATTTTGTTTTATGGCCCAGGATATGGTCTATGTTGGTATATGTACTGTGAGCACTTGAAAACAACATGTGTTCTGCTATTAGTTGGTGAAGCGTTCTATAAATATTAAATAGATGCTGTTGATTGATGGTGTTGTTGAGTTCTTGTATGTAATTTCTGACTTTTTGTACAGTTGTTCTATCAATTGCTGAAAGAGAGGTGTTGAAATCTCTATTTATAATTATGTATTTGTCTATTTCTTCTTTCAGTTCTATCAGTTTTTGCCTCACACTTCTTATGACTCTGTTGTTGATGTACACATATTTTGGATTGCCACATCTTCCTGTTGGACTGACCTTTTTATCATTATATATGTACAATGTCTTTTTCTCTGATAATTTTCTTTGCTATAAAGTCACCTTATTAGATAAATGGCCACTCTTGCTTCTCATTGATTAATGTTTGCCTGATATACCTTTTCCATCCTTTTACCTTCAACCTGCCCATATCATTATATTTGAGGGGAGTTTCTCATAAACAGCATATAGTTGGGTGATGGGGTGACTTAAGTTTACCATTATATTTCTTCTTTTCTATTTGTTCTTTCTGTTTTACATTTCTCTATTTTCTTTTCCCTGACTTTCCATGCATTACCTAAACATTTTTTAGAACTTCTTTTGGATTTATCTATAATGTTTTTGAGTGTATCTTTCTATATCTCTTATTCAAGATATGGAGAGAGAGAGATCTTAATCATAATCTACTGGTGCCATTATTTTTCCTGTTCAAGTGAAGTATAAAAATGTTACCTCCTTTTACATCCTTTTACTTATTTCTTTTATAATAAGATAGGCTTATACAGTATATTTCTTCCACATACATTTTTAAACACATCAGACTCTGTCTGAAATAATAATATTATAACATTGTATTTTTGCTGTACCTTTTTAATGTTCAGATATGTTTAGATACACAAATACTTACCATTGTGTTACAATTGCTTACAGAATTCAGTGCAGTAACATTTTGTACAAGCTTGTAGCCCGGGAGCCATAAGCTGTACCATGTAGCCTAGGTGTGTAGTAGGCTATACCATCTAGGTTTATGTAAGTACACTCTATAATTGTATTAGTTCATTTTCACACTGCTATAAAGAGCTACCTAAGATTTGTGTAAGTACACTATATAATTGTATTGGTTCATTTTCACCCTGCTATAAAGAACTACCTAAGACTGGATAATTTATGAAGGAAAGAGGTTTAATTGACTCACAGTTCCACATGACTGGGGACGCCTCAGGAAACTTGCTATCATGGCAGAAGGCAAAGGGGAAGCAGGCATCTTCTTCACAAGGTGTCAGGAGAAAGAGAGAGCAGTGGGTGGGGAACTGCCAAACACTATTACACCATCAGATCTGAGAACTCACTCACTATCATGAAAATAGCATAGAGGAAAAGAGGAAAACACCCCCATGAGCCAATGACCTCCCACCAGGTCCCTCCCTTGACATGTGGGGATTACCATTTAAGATGAGATTTGGGTGGGGACACAGAGACAAACCATATCAAAAATGTTCAAACAATGATGAAATCACCTAACAATGCATTCCCCCAACATTAAGTGACACATGAATGAATGATGTTATGAGACCCAGGAATTTATTTATACTTTCTCTTTTAGCTGGCTTTCTCTCTGATGCATCTCCAGCAAAAGAGTGATGTACTGACTCATAGAGCTCTCAGGTGGAGGTAGAAGTCCAGGTTCCCCACTTGACCTCCTTGACATTTGAGGTGGAGGGACATTTGTGGAGTCAGTGGAGACAAAGTGGAGGGGATGTTGGGATGCTTTGTTACGGCCTCAAGAGGGTGAAAGTCTAGGTGCCCCACTTTGCTGGTGTGAGTGACAATAGGGCCACCTTTTGACTGTGGTGTTTGAATGGATTAGAGCAGTTACCATCTAAAAGTTTTATCTCACGCTGTGCTGACCCTTTTCTGATCCTTTGACTAGAGAGGACTGGCTTTTGTTGCTTTTATTTTGCTGTTTTTGTTTTGTCTGTGCCTGCTGGTGTTTGCCGGTTGCAGGCTTATTCAGCTGTAAGTCTGGTGTATGTAAAGCAAAAAGAAAACCTAGGCTACTCACCACTGTGTCACTTCTCAGGCCCCAATGTCTCTAGGCAGTCTGCCTTCTCTCTCCCTTCTGAAGTCTTATGTTTGTATTATATATAATATTCTGCATTTTTAGTTACTTAGTGGAAGGAATAAGGAAAAGTGTGTCTACTCCATCTTCCCAGAAGCTGAAGTCTAATAGCTTCTTTTATATAACACATTTTAGAACACAGCACATTGTATATTTCTAGAGCAGATTTCCCACAGAGCGAATTAAGAGGGTTATGGGATTTTTGTGATATGTGAACATACAGAAGAACAAGGGAGAGATAGGCTTCGCCATCATGAAAGACAGGAAGGCAGAAAGGAAACAGTTGTCTCTAAAATAATAATCTAGTCACTCTTGTGCACTAGCAGAAGAGAGCCAGTGACCTAGTATAGTGTGCAGAAGTATCTGGCTGAGACTCCAACAAAAGCTTCAATTCCTCAGCCTGTCATTCCCAGTGTTGTGCTTTTATTCTTTGAGCATAGAAGCTTTCTTTTAATACCTCAGTCAGACATGCATGAGAAGCATAACAGGGGCCTTACCATCCCACATGAGTAGATTTTTTTGTCCCCAAACCAGACTGTTTAGTTTGCTTGGCTCTGGAAAACCCAACCCTGATTCTACTTGCGGCCTAGTCTTGACCTTTTTCTTGGTCTCAACAGTTTTCAACGTTGTGCCATTTTGTCTTTGGCAGTTCCCTGTTATGTCTCTAACTGGAGATCAGGCAGACGAGCTCCTTCCAAGGAAAAGCAAGACCCTCTTAGTCTCCCAGGGAGGGTCTGGTGACTCCAGAAACCCTAAGCTTATGCTCTGAATCCCAGTTTTACTCGATAACTAGAAAAAAAAACTTAAGAATATAGGTACGAAGATGTCGTGGGTCACAGGCCCCAAATCTGATGAACAGGACTTAATTCCAAGTCCCTTTGTTAGTGAAGAAGAATATCAAATGTGTCCCAGCACTCAGGGGAAGTCTTAGGAATAAAGCCAATTGGGTTCACCTTCAAGGAGGGACAGAAAGCCTTGGCTGAGGAAATGAGACAGGATTGATATTGTTTTCAATAGCTCCTCTTGAAATAGAAATCTTTGGTAAGATGCGATCAGTTACCATCTCAAAGAGATCTCTGAGCTGCAACAAGAGAGCAAAGCTTTATAAAAATGGGTCACAGAATAAGCATGGAGCACCCTTTAAAACTGCAAAGAGGAGGCCGGGCGCGGGGGCTCACGCCTGTAATCCCAGCACTTTGGGAGGCCAAGGTGGGCAGACCATGAGGTCAGGAGATCGAGACCATCTGGCTAACACGGTGAAACCCCGTCTCTACTAAAAATACAAAAAAAAAATTAGCCGGGCGTGGTGGCGGGCGCCTGTAGAGCCAGGGAGGCTGAGGCAGGAGAATGGCGTGGGGGACGGAGCTTGCAGTGAGCCGAGATCGCGCCACTGCACTCCAACCTGGGCACAGAGTGAGACCCCGTCTCAAAAAAAAAAAAAAAAAAAAGAAAACTGCAAAGAGGAACAGTGTGGAAAGGAGGTGGAGGAGAAACTGTTTAGCTCATATTTTAACCACAGTCTGCCAAATTTGTCTCCTTAAAGATCTCCTTTGGTAAGTTTGAGAAGGCAGTAAAGAGCAGGGTGCCAAGACAGGGAGCAAGTGGTGGCACACACTTGTGGTCCTAGCTACTCAGGAGGCTGAGATGGGAGGATTACTTGAGCCCAGATTGAGGCTGCAGTGAGCCAGGATCACACCACTGCCCTCCAGCCTGGGTGAGAGAGCAAGAGCCTGTCTCAAAAAATAAAGAAAGAAATAAAGACAGGGGGCAAGGAGAGGGGAAAAGGAAAGTACCTGGGATCAGACTGCTTGGCTTCCAACAGGAGTTCTGCCAACCAAGTGTCAGGGCTTCTGGATTCCTTATAACCTGCCTCTCAATCTCCTAATTCTATACTCTCTATCCAAATAGAAGTTCCGTTAACTAAGAGAATAGTTGTCTGACTAAAGACTTTGGAATTAAACCTCATAAAGGATTCGCTATTTACTTAGAAATCTCTGCTAAAATAGATTATTCAACTCTTGATTTCAAGATATTTATCTCTCTTGTTTTTCTCTGAACTTTGATCATCTTCATTTGGTCTGGAATCATGAAAATGTTTAAATCACATGACACAACATTAAGATTTTCAGAGAAAATGGAAAAAAAATCTCTTTGAAAGGCAAAGCCTCACTGCTCTCAAACATGCTGAAATTCAATCCTTCATGTATTTAACTAAATAAGGACCTTTTCTCAGGACACAACTTGTAAATGTAGGAGATAAAATGCTTTAGAAAAGCGGATGATAGGGTTTTTTTAATTAGTAAAATTTACTTTTAGAGCAATTTTAGACTCACAGCAAAACTGGGTGGAAAGCACAGAGTTCCCATACACTCCCTTTCCCCACACACTAACAACTCCCACATTAGCAACATCCGGCACCAGAATGACTTCTGAATGGATACTCTCATTTGTCCCACGCTTCATACCTTTCCTCTCTGTGGGCACTGCAGTGTTCGTGGATGTTCTATTCTTGCCCCATCCATGTCAGATACCTGTATTTGGGAACTCTCAGATCTCAGGTCTGAACATCTGAGAGTCACAGTGGGAGGCCAGGGGATGGGAACCACATTTTTATTGTTTCTGTTATTTTTTAAGCTTCCCGTAACACTTTCCAGAGATCCCAAGAGATTGCCTCCACTTCGTTGGAGTCTCACAGCATCCTGACAGTCACGCGGGAGGTGATCCAGGTCATCCATTCCCCCTTCTTGTATAGATGAATGAATTGAGGCTGAAAGATGGGGAGGGGTTTGCACCAGGTCATGGAGTTGTGGAACCAGGGCTAGAACCCAGTTTTCTTTGACTGCCTGTCCAGCACCTTCTCACTGTGTCATATATCACATGAGCATAGCAGTTGAGGGCAGGAGCAAGGCTGTGCTCAGGGCTCTTCAGTTCTCCTACTCCCTCCTCTCAGCCTCCCCTGCTCTGACCATATTGGTTTTAATTTCTCAGAGGTTTTCATCTCTCAGTTCAGCCTAAAGGCTGAAGGTCAGTATCGGGTTCAGTATGGGAAGACCCTCCAGCCCTCTACCAAACCAATGGTATCCTCTGCCTCCTGCTGCCCTCTCCCTGCTAACCACTTGCTCTCCAGGGTCCCTCTCCAGCTCTTCCTACTTTGGTTCCTGGCTCAGATGGAGGGACCCAGAGCAAAAAGGGTAAAGGGTAGGGTAGGCACTGGAGCCTATTAGCTGAACCTCCTGAGACTCAGCTTCTGGGTCTGATTCCAACACTCAGGTCAATAGTTTGTGGCAATTATGAGTGAAACGGAGAGTTTTTCCATCTTTATCTTGTGGGCTTTGAATGATGGTTGTACTGTTATAGATGTGCATGACTCCAGGAGAATTCTCCCAGAGTACAAGGACCCTAGCTCTGCCTGACACATGGATGTTGAGCCTCCACGTTCCCCTCCTCTCCACATTACCCAGGTGAATGCCTCAAGGCACAGTGGAATCCTAGCCTCTGAGCAAGAAATAGAAACTCTGAAGACAGTAAAGCCTGGAACTCTCCTCCGGCTTGCTTTATCAAGCACTGCACACTTGTCTGTCCCTTCAGTTTCAATTTCTTTTTCTTTTTTCCACTTATCGATTTATTATAAAGGACATTGCAGAGGATGCAGATGAAGAGACACATAGGGTGAGTTATGGGGGAAGAGATGCAGAATTTCCATGTCCTCCCTGGCATGCCACCATCCAGGAACCTCCACATGTTCAGCTATCCAGAAGCTCACTGAACTTTCTCTTCTTGGGTTTTTATGGAAGCTTCGTGATATCAGCATTCCTTCCTCCAGAGTATAGGGTGGACCCTCTCATGAGAGGGCCTTAAGACCCACAATCAGAAAAGTGGGGGCACATTAGAGTGAAAGGAGGGCAGAAAAAGGTCAGAGGCCTGACCCTGAAGCCTGACAAACCCAATATTATAACAAAAGATTGCAACAAGGATGATGGGAGTTGTGAGCCAGGAACTATGGATATAAACCAATACATAACATAACACCACAGCCTCCCCACGCTGATTTTTTTCCAATAATTTTTAGGGAACAGGTGGTGTTTGGTTGCATGGGAAAGTTCTTTGGTGGTGATTTCTGAAATTTTGGTGCATCCATCACCAAGCAGTGTACACTGTACCCAATGTGTAGTCTTTTATTCCTCATGCCACTCCCACCCTTCCCCTAGTGCCCAAAGTCCAATTTATCATTCTTATGCCTTTGTGTCCTCATAGATTAGTTCCCACTTATACGGGAGAACATACAATGTTTGGTTTTCCATTCCTGAATTACTTCACTAGAATAATGGTCTCCAACTCCATCCAGGTGCTGTGAATGCCATTATTTAGTGCCTTTTTATGGTTGAGTAGTATTCCATGGTATATATATACCACATTTTCTTTATCCATTCATTGGTTGATGGTCATTTGGGCAGGTTCCATATTTTTGCAACTGCAAATTGTGCTGTTGTAAACATGCATGTGAAATATATATTATACACAATCATTAATAATTAATCCAGTTCATCAGATTGTATGAATGTCTCCCAGGATGAGGCCACTCAGGTTTGCAGGCTTCCTCTCAATCTTGTCAGCTTCCAAAAGCAAAAGTGATCATGCGCCCTTTCAGGCATTTGGGATAATTGAACTAAGACAATATTGTCTCTTGCTCTGAGACTATTTTGCCTTGTTAATATAAAATTAAATTTTTCTCAGTAACCCATTTATCCATTTCTTTACTCTCAGCTACAATTTCTCCTTCTCTCCATTATTACCCAAACTTTTGCCTTTGGAGGGGACACTAGAATCACCACTGTGCTGGTCCAGATTGTAGGGAGCAATACAAATCAATCAACTAGCTCCTCCTCAGTTCATTCCCATTCAGACAGGGTAAGGTCACATAGGTGCAGAACTAGTGAACTATTTTTACCACCAGGCAATATAGCTGCATTCACTCCTAGCCCCAGTATTGCTAGAGGGAGTAAAGGCACAACCTACCCCCATTATGCCCTTAGGAACTTTGACATAAGGTTTAAAAACATAGTTACAGTTTTTTGCTTAGAAATCATCCCTGCTGTTGCAACTTGCAGTTGCAGCCCTGGTCTTAGGACCTCAGCATCAGGTAGAGGGGAAAAACTAATCTTTTTTCGAGGTGACCAGGAAGAAAGAAAAAACTGTAGTCGTTATACCAATGTACTCCTCTCTTGGCAAGAATTGCAACATCATACCAGCATCTTCCCCACCTCCTCTTCCCCAGGTCAATCAGAAAAACAGAGAAAAAAATCTTGCAGCACACTCTAGTCCCATTCATGTTGAGTGTGAGCACCCACTTGTGAAGATGTGGAAGCCAGCCCTTCACGCTTTTATTTCCCCTTTGTTTTAGACAATCAATGTTTCAATTGCCCATTCTACTTTTCTATCAAACTATTACTCCAACATGGATAACTCTCTGTTCATTGTTAGACTTTATGGGTTGTACAGTGAGTTCCTCAGTCTGAAGAAATGATGGTCAGCCATCCAAACAGCCTAGCAATATCTTCTGTTCCGGTTTATTTTTTATGGCACTCTGAGCATTTTCATCTTTCATTGAATAAGCAAAACTTACTCCAGAGGCACTGTCTATTCCTGTAAAGACCCATCTGTAGCCCCACAAGGCTACCAGGACCAGTCTTACCTGCCTACTGTGTTCAGGGCCTTCCCACCAGAGAATGTGCCTCATAGCCATCAGCAGTCTCTGTCACTCTTGCTGAGAAACAGAATAGGTCTTCCTGGCATTTTGTGCCTGAGAGGGTGCAAAAGGAACATGACTAGATTCAGCCCATCTCTTCACTGCTGTAGTAACCACTCATTTCACAGACCCAGGTAGCTACCTCAAGGGAAAACATGGGGATATCTGCTTGTCGATTCTAGTCACCTCCTGAACCTGGAAGTTCATTCTTCTTATGGGCATTGATTTGTTCTACATTAGTACACCCCTCACATTTCCATAGGGCTTGTTCCATATGGGCATCTTTTTAATAGGCCAGGTTTCCATAGCCCTCTTCCATGAGTATGGCCAAGCTATTGGTAACTGCCAATGAGTCAGTAAAAACTCAAATTCGGGGGCTTTTACCACCGCTCAATTCGTCCATCACTGTTAGAAAAACAGCATGCAGTTTAGCCCACCAAGCAGATATGTTTCCACCTTTTTTGTCAAAGTAGCGACCTCTCAGACAGGATGGTGTCCATTTGCCTTTGAATTACCATCCACAAACCAAGCAACTCTTGGTTGGTCAACTGAGAGCTGTTTATTGGGCATTGTAGAATCCAGCAGTTTCTTACACAGTTTCAGAGTCAGTCCTAGGAGAAAAGAAACTCCCTGCTGCAGCATATCTCCTCCTTGCATTCCCTAAGTAGCAAGATCCTCTACAAACCATCTCCATTTTATTATGGAACTCCTCTGGGCACTGCCATCCCCATTGGAATGTTTCTCTGACATCACTCAAGATGGCACGGGTATTTCAGGTGTCATAGGGTAGCTTCAGCTAACATTTCGTAGCGAGGCAGTAAATGCTTCTCATGTGGAAATTCTCTAGTCCAGTCTCTCAGTAGGTGTCATTGGGAGGAGCTCAGAGGCTTTTGCCATAAGCTCCAGGAAATGCTCCACAGAAGGTTATCAAGTGGAGAATTTGTCCCTAACAGCACTCTACATTCTGCTATGCATTGTGTGCGCTTGGACAATCTCACTGGTTCCCATTAAACAGACCTTACGGTGGCTTTTACCCAGTCCACCAGGCCAGCTGTTCTCTCAGGAAAAACCTCCTGTGTGTCTGCATCATATATTCATCTGCAATTGTTCAGTGGTGATCTGATCCCAGCCTAGCCACATGGGCTGCTTAAAGGGCAGATTTACACGCCTTCCGTTTCATGATACCTGGTATGGGAAACATTCCCCAATCAGATACAATGTTCATTCCCACAACACAAGCAGGTAAAAGAGATGTAACCACTTCTCTTGAAGTGTATTAAAATATACCAACTTTTTTTTTTTTTTTTTGAGACGGAGTCTTGCTCTGTCACCCAGGCTGGAGTACAGCGGTGCGATCTTGGCTCACTGCAAGTTCCGCCTTCCAGGTTCATGCCATTCTCCTGCCTCAGCCTCCCGAGTAGCTGGGACTACAGGCACCCACCACCATGCCCGGCTAATTTTTTGTATTTTTAGTAGAGACAGGGTTTTACCGTATTAGCCAGGATGGTCTCGATCTCCTGACCTCATGATCCGTCCGCCTCGGCCCCCCAAAGTGCTGGAATTACAGGCTTGAGCCACTGTGCCTGGCCGACTCAAATATACCAACTTTCATAATCCTGTCAACCCTTACATTTTTATATCCTAGTTTCAGGAACATCTCTTCTCCACCCCCAAACCAATTTACCCTCTCTTGTGCAAAAGGCTTTGAGTCTTCAGCTAAGGGGGACTCAAAGGGCTGAACCAAAGGACCCTGGCCCTTTCGTCCATCTTTCTTGATTAGTGGGCCTGACTATTGCCCTAGGCAGTTTCAGATCAGATTTTTCATTATAATCTCTGTCTTCCAGGTTTTAAAATTTCTCCAAACTGGGAGAAATACACCAAGGTGGTTTGGGGCCCTTTAAAGATGGTGGACAAGACGGGGCTCCCTTTGGTCCACCAAACTTTCAATGTGCTATAAGTCCTTTGTTCTAACCCATCAATTTCCATTTTATTCATTTCATTCCTTAATAACCATCTAGAGATCTCCATCCTGCTAAGGTGAGACCCGTGATTCTCCCTTTCTTTTTCTTCTTAGTTTTACCCCATCACTACTTTCTTTATTCAGCTTATTTCTTAATAACTGTTTAAAAATTTCCACCTTCCTGAATGAGTTTTGACTCTCCTTTTGCCTTTCCCGATTCTCTTGTTAATTAACTTAGTGTTTTTCTTAGCATTTGTAAGACTTGGCAAGCTGAGACAGCAAATTTGACAGGGCTTCTTGAACTTCTTGAACTTCTAGTCCTTCAATTCTGCAGGACTAACAACACATGGGGTACCCATGTAGAAGGGGCCCCCTTAACCACAGCGTTAACCATGACTTGGGTAATAGACATATTCAGCAGGTGAACATTCCCATCATCATAAACCCAGTCCCACATGGCTTGCATACAAAGCATATCAGCTACCTCATCTGGGGTGTTCTACTTGGCATTTTTAGGTGGTCTTGGATAATCCCTCCCTCAGGGTAAACAGACCTTAAGGTGGCTTTTACCCTGTCCCCCAGGCTGGCTGTTCTCTCAGGAATAACCTCCTGTGTGTCTGCATCATATATTCTTCTGCAGTTGTTCAATGGTGAGCCGTGGGTCCAGCATCAACCCAAACACACTCTTCCACTCTGCAGCATTTAAAACCGAAAATATTGCCCCTACATTAGTCACTCTCATAATCCATTTTATTATAGCACAGGTTCCACAGGAAATGAATGATACCAATCTGCAAAACAATCCCTTCATACTGTGTCCTCTGGTTTCAATAGTTACTTGGTTTTGCCCTTCTCTCACATTGACTGCCCTCTTGGTAACCACAGGTCTTAGAGGTACTTTCTGTTGTTCCTGCCTAATTCTGCCCTTGGGGGGCATCTTTGAGGCTGGTGGCCTAAGCCCAGATTGAAATCCAACACAGCATTCTCTTTTAATTTCATTTTAGCTGTTATAGATAACAATAACCAAGAGATTGAAGATTTCATTTTTTCATTGTTAGTTTGTATTTCCTTATACATCTAGTGAACCAACTCCTGGGAAGTTGGACCCTCTCTAAATTCCTCTGGTAACTTTTACCTTTATCAACTGATCTCAACACATTGCAGCTTCATGCCACTGTTACTGGAAAGGGTCCTGGATCCAGACCCCAAGAGAGGGTTCTTGGATCTCACACAAGAAAGAAATCAAGGTGAATCCATAAAGTGAAAGCAAGTTTATTACAGAAGCAAAGAAATAAAAGAATGGCTACTCGATTGGCAGAACAGTGGCATGGGCTTCTCAGCTAAAGATACTTATAGTTATTTCTTGATTATATGTGAAAAAAGAGGTAGATTATTCATGAGTTTTCTGGGAAAGGAATGGGCAATCCCTGGAACTGAGGGTTTCTCCTCCTTTTCAACTATATAGGGTAACCTCCTGATGTTGCCATGGCATTTGTAAGCTGCCATGGCACTGGCGGGAGTGTCTTTGGCATGCTGTTGTATTATAACTAGTGCAAAATGGTGTAACAAGCAGTGAGGACAACCAGAGATCACTTTCATTGCTATCTTGGTTTTGGTGGGTTTTGGCTGGTTTCTTTACCACGACCTGTTTTATCAGCAAGGTCTTTGTGACCTGTATCTTGTGCTGACCTCCTGTGTCATTCTGTGACTAAGAATGCCTAACCTCCTGGGAATACAGCCCAGTAGGTCTCAGTCTTATTTTACCAGCCTCTATACAATATGGAGTTGCTGTGGTTCAAACGCCTCTGACATATTTCTCCCTTCCCTTTTACAAGGGAACCCTTCATCCTAAGAGTTTTGGAGAGATGAAGATTCATTTTCCGTAACTTCTTCAGACTGAATGGGGCAATTATATTCCTGTCTAACTATTAGGGTCTCTTGTATTCAGGTTAGAGAGGAGATCAGTCAGAAAGCATTGGTACGTCAAGGGCCACTCATAACTCTTGAGCTCTGACAGAAAGTAATATCAGGAAAATTAATAAGTGTTTAATTTAAGAGAACATTGATTAAACTTATCCTGCATTCCTACACATAGAGTACAATAACAATATATTCCGCAAGAGTAAAGCTAAATAAGTAATACTATCCCAAGTAAACTAAATAAGAAGGCTTTCCATGAACTGGACAATTGCTGAAACCAAGCTAATACGGAGTCACTAGATGATTCCAGTATGTGCCCAGAATTACAATACTAATCCAGATTTTTACATTACCCATCTCTTTTGTTTCTTCTGAGCAGCAGCCAGAGATCACTTGTTGGTTTACAAGAATAAGCAGGGTTAATCTGAATTGCAGGAAAAAAAAAAAAAAAACTCAAAAACAACTGATGAGACTAGAATCTAATAACAGGTGTACCACAGTTTTGAAACATAATTTTCTCTCTCCAGTCTCCCATTTTTACTAAACACAAATCATGGTAAGATCAATATGCTTTGTTCTCACTCATAGGTGGGAATTGATCAATGAGAACACTTGGACACAGGGTGGGGAACACCACACACCGGGGCCTGTCATGGGGTGGGGAGAGAAGGAGGGATAGCATTAGGAGATATACCTAATGTAAATGATGAGTTAACGGGTGCAGCACACCAACATGGCACATGTATACATATGTAACAAACCTGCACGTTGTGCACATGAACCCTAGAACTTAAAGTATATATATATAAAAATAAAGACCGGTATGCTTTTTTATACTGGGCCTGATTATTTGTATACAGTACAGCAAGAATAATTATTTTTCACATAGGCTTTTCCAATTGACTTTGGTGGAACTCATTTCATAAGGAATCTCAGGAAATACTTTTTTTTAAAGCCAAGCCCAGCCATGGGTTTGTACCCTCAAATACCTATGAGTTGGGTAACTTCCTCTCCTCTTGAGGTCCCAAGATAACCTGAGGTTCCTGGGCCTGTCAGAAAGTGGCATTCTTTACCTACCACACATCAGGAACCCTGAACAGGGACTGTGTAGACAAGGTATGGGGCCAGTTTTCCCAAGGGAGTTTTATTGACTCTGGAAGTCAAGTTAGATTCCTTAAAGGAAAACACACAATTACAGTCAAAGCCTTGGAAAAATAATCAGTTTCGTCAAGTGTGTCCTGTTGCAAAATAAAACATTCTTATTGTACTTATGCAAATAATTATATTTCCATAAGTTAAAGCTATTCACAAATAGTCTTCAAATTCTGGAAAAATCAGGTACAAAGAAACAAATATGCTCCAAATTTTGTTTATGCCAGTATACTTTATTCAATTGTTAAAAGCTGCCAATAGCTCAAAAGTTCTCTTGACTCTGAAAAACAAAACCAAGGATCTACAATATTTTAAGAAAAAGTAAAAAAAAAAAAATACTTCAGCCTTCTAATTGGTTCAGTCCATGCAGTTAACTCCTGTTCTGATTGATATTCATGAACATTCCAGGTCTCCATGAAAGTCCTGAATGTTTTTCCTCTATTCTAATGTCACAATCTCCAAAATTATTAGAAACCTGCATTCAAGAGCACCTGTCAAAGTCCTATAGCTGACTATAAACTATCGTTTGAAGAGAATCTAAACAAGATAATAACTGTCTGTGGATGACAAAAAGTCCTAGGACAGCCATTATTAAAACCACAACTGACTAGAAATTTTGGTTACTTCTGTGGCATAAAACAATTTTACATAACAATGATAATTATTAATAACATAGACTAAGTCATATCAGAATTATAGGAGTTTCCCATAATTTTGGAACACATAGTGATAACATATTTATACAATACAACCCAAAGAAAGTCAAACACCATTTCATATTTAACAATGCTTCCTGTATGATTTTATACCAAATAAGCCAAATGTCATTTTAGACAGGGACCCCTAATATCTAAACGATTAATTTAGGTCAGAAAAAGTCACAATTTATAATTTGATTTTGGAAAGTTTGTCAACTATCAAATCCTAGGTTACCATAAGTCATTAATGTAGCCAAAATGGGAGCTCAAAAAATTTTTTTCTTTTTTGAGATGGAGTTTAACTCTTGTTGCCCAGGCTGGAGTGCAGTGGCACGATCTCAGCTCACTGCAACCTCCGCCTCCCGGGTTCAAGCAATTCTGCTGCCTCAGCCTCCCGAGTAGCTGGGATTACAGGTGTCTGCCACCATGCCTGGCTAATTTTTGTATTTTTAGTAGAGATGGGTTTCACCATGTTGGCCAGAACTCTTGATGTCAGGTGATCTGCCCGGCTCTGCCTCCCAAAGTGCTGGGATTACAGGCCTGAGCCACTGTGCCAGGCCACAAAAATTTTTAAAAGACAAAACATTTACTCATCAATAGAGGGAAGACTTAGCTTTCCAAACAATCTGTCATTTTCCTTTCTTTTTTTCTATAGTTCAAAAGGGTAGGCAAAAAAACTTCCATTTTTTAAAACATTACATGAAAATCTTGTTCAAGAGAGAAAGCCAAATTTACCCTTGCCTTAGTGCATTATTGATGTCAAACCTAATTCTTAATAAAACCTTATAGACAAATCTGTCAAATCTTAATCATTATGACCATATGCTAGGATTCTTATAAATCTTTTGTAACCCTTTACAATTTTTGTGACAGAGCAGACCAGTGCTGTAAGAAAAAACCTGTTGTGCTTTTATTCTAATTTTCAATTTCTGAAAAATACTAAATAATACTCCTTTAACTTTAGCTAATATGTTCATATACAGAATTTCTTTTACAAGATTAATTTTTCATAAACATTCCACAACTTGCCCAAACCTTCAGCTTTTTCCCATCTAACTTAAAACAATCATTTAACCTTTTATCTAGGCAAAAAATCCACATTCCCATGATTTCTTATATAATCTTTAACAAAAACACATTTCACTTTCCTTACACAACTTGCATGTAAAACTGTTTTTATTTCCCAAAGATTACTTAAGTTATGTGAACTAAAAGGCATTACACTTCTTACTTTTCTGACAAAATGTTTGATTTAAGCACTTATTATTTTTAAGCCAATTAATTAAAACTCTTGTATATATAAACATCACATGCACAACACATATAAATAGAAGAAAATCCAGTAGTTGTAAGATTTTTAATTTGCCAGTTTCTTAATTGAATTACTGGCTTCAGGGTGGAATAGGAACAGGAAAAGAGGCAGTTTGTACAGCCTAATAAGCAGGCACAGCTGTAAGGCAAAACAAATCCCCCAAAATTATAATCCCCAATTATAAAAGGGTCCCATTTTATACCAGATCCTGAATCCCCAAAAAGAGAAATGCTACGGAAAAAAGACAGTACAATGATTTTACTATGCATTTCATTGCAAAGCAATCTAAAGTCAATCATCCAATTCTGTCATTAGCCCATCCCTCATAGAAGTCTTATCCCTGGGTGTGTGGGGGCTGGAGAGACACATCTGCGTACCTTCCAGGTGGCCAAGCGCATACTTCTCTAACCCAAACACCAAAGAGCCAAGTATTCGCCCATAACTGCCATTAGCCTTTCCTAAAAGTATATTTCCTACCCAGTTATTATACGGAAAGTAGTTTTTGATACCCCCAAGAGTTAAAACATCAGATAACACAACGCAGTGCAAAACAGAACAGAGCCTAAGATTTTGAGAGGGATCTATCCACTTTCAATTTCTAGGTTCTCTGAGGAAAACGGAGGTTTTTCTCAACACTGGGTCTGTGGCATCTCCTCTATTTTTCCCAAGGAGTCCCAGGCTGTCAGAACTTGAATATCCATTTTAATCAAGCTGACTTTTCACCATAGCACTCTTTTCTTTTTTTTAAGTCCTTTTAAATCTCTTACTACCACCTTTAGCCATGCCAAACTGCCAATATTTCTGGCTTTTGAACTTTACCAAAAATAACCTCACAGGTGAAACCCATAAGCCTTAACTATTAAGCTACAGCATTGGTAAGTTTCCATTGCACTTTCCAGAAGGAGCCTAGAGCAGACAATTTTGAGCTTGCAAAGGCATAAACTTTGGGAATAACTATGACATGAACCCCCAAATTCCTGTTCCCCGGATGGCGGAGACCAAGAGAAAGTACCGCCACATGGTTACAAGGTCAATCAAGCTCCCAAGGACATTTTTCAACATGTGGTCTCTGAGCAAGATGAAAGAGTGGACAGTTAACCTAACAGAAAAGTTAGAAAAGAGAAAGAAGAGAAAGAAGGAAACAGCTGTTTGGGGGTTGTCATAAGAACCAATTCAGATCAAGTACATGAAACTTCTTTAAAAACTATTTCTTGAAAGGACACAAATGTATCTCAGGTAGTACAGAGGCAACTAGAATTTAAAAATAGGGCTGGCCCTGGAAAACTATACCATAAATCAATGAATACTGAATCAGACACAATGACGGAATAAGGGAGAAAGCCTAGATAGGAGATAGCCTGCTTGCCTCAATAGAATGCCTAAAGAAGGAATTGCAGGACAATGGTAAGTTTTATCAGAACTGGAAGTTAGAGAAAGGCCGTTTTGGGAGGGAAGTGTTGACTGTGCCCTGCTGAGCTCTGCCACAGGGAGGGAGGGGTCTGACCTTTGTAGCCTAGCTGTTTAGTGCTTGTGGCAAAATATCCACATGGGGTGACAAAGACTCTCTGTGACCAAACAGTCAAGCTCCCCTGAGCCTTCTTTTTATCTAGGCCTTGTCCTTGAACCCTGTCTTTGGCCTGCCTAGTCCAGCTTTAGCAAGAATTCTGCTAAGTTAGTTCAGAGAGAAGCCCCCACCCTCTATATTGGATCAAGTTTCTCCTCCCTTATCTTTGACATATAAGTCCTTGAACCGGACTTCAGCAAGAATCCCATTAAGCCACTTTATAAGAATCCCCTCTATCGCTGATATCTCCTCCTAGTGATTTTTTTGTCACGGACCCCCTCACCCTGCTTACTGGTTAGAAATTCCTGAATTCAAAGTTGAGCCTGATTGCTCCTCTATTGCCGTAATCTTGACACCTATTGCAATGCAAATCTGAACAAGTTTCTACACTTTCCCTGCTTCCCATTACCCCTGGGAACCCTCAGATCCTGCTCCTGCCTCCCACTCTGTATTCAGGCTCAATTTTGATGAAGTAGGCTCAATTTTGTTTTCATTTGTTTTGTTGTTTTTGAGGCAGAGTCTCGCTCCCGCTCTGTCGCCCAGGCTGGAGTATGATGGCATGATCTCGGATCACTGCAACCTCTGCCTCCTGGGTTCAAGTGATTCTCCTGCCTCAGTTTCCTGAGTAGCTGGGATTACAGGTGCCCACCACCATGTCTGGTTAATTTTTGTATTTTTAGTAGAGATGGGGTTTTGCCATGCTGGCCAGGCTGGTCTCGAACTCCTGACCTCAGGTGATCAGCCCGTCTTGGCCTCCCAAAGGGCTGGGATTACAGGCGTGAGCCACTGCACCTGGCCAGGTTCAATCTTTATAAGCACCCTGTGATCTCTGTTTCTGAGCTTTTAAAATAATATCTTTTCCTTGTCTGACAAACATTGTTTTCTTTCTAATTAATATCTTCACCTCTCTCAGGCCCTGCCAGACTTTTAAAATCCAGGTTATATGCCCTTCTTCTGTGATTCCATGGTACCCTGCACCTCTTCTATCATTGTGCTTGTCAATCTATATAATTCATTTTGTCTGTGTAATTAACTTTCTCAAATTTTTATTATCAGATCATAAATGAGGAAGAGAAGGTAACTGTATTTATTTTTATTGTACTGTCGTCATGTTGTTTCGCATATGGAAAATGTCTAAAACATTGAGAATTACAATTGAACATGAGATTTGGGTGGGGACACAGATTGAAACCGTATCAGACATCTATAAGGGCTTCAGTTTCATAGCTGAGATAGTTTTCCTCGTAGAGTCTCAGGCAGGGTTACTAAATGTTAAGGATAGATTGAAGTAGGTCATTGAACTGAACTACAATCTATTTTGAAGCTATCTAACTGTTTAGAATCATACTAGGTTTGCATTTCTGTTTAAATTCTGTCTTACCTAAGCAAGACAGAGCACATAATTTATAATATAAAATAAGGCAGCTCCTGACCAGCTGTTACGTATTTTTACAGAAGAGCTGGCAAACGTAAGCATAAATTGCAGTAAGATATGCAAAATAAAGACTGGATGGCAAGGGGGGGATGGGTTAGAAGTGAAATAGCCTATGAGAGACACTTCCCTGGAGATATTTCCCATCTCAGTATGTGAAATGTTTATAGATAGATCCTAGTAAGTATAATTTTTCTTAATGGAACTTGGTTCTGAGATTCCATCATGCATCATTTAAAAAAATCAAAATGGAATCTTCTCAAGATTAAAACAAGTATATTAATTCAACAAGGCTTATTTCATTGTATACAAAAATATACAGTAGTTCCAGCTACTCAGAAGGCTGAAGCAGCATGATGGAGCTCAGGAGTTGGAGGCCGTAGTGCACTATGATCAGGCCTGTGAATAGACACTGCACTCCAGCTGGGCAACATGGTAAGGCCCTTTCTCTAAAAACAATATATACATATATATATATACACCCAGGTATATATATTTGATAATCTGTTGTATTTTTACATTTTTCTTTTATTATGAGTTTCTTAACTAGAGATTTTTTATTTCAAGGAAGGAATGGCATGATGAAACCAATAAGATCTGGCTCGTCTTCCTGTTTCTTGTTACCAGATCCTAAATCTTTCCCCTTATCTGGCTCAGGATTCAGGTGTACAGCAGATAATTCCATTCCCATCAAGGTATTGACTGAGATTTAAAAAAAAAAAGGGGGAGGTCACCCCTGAAACCCCACCTGCCTCACATTATGAATTCCTCACTGGCAAACAATACTCCCCATTGTCTTTGCTTCATTCATAGCTCACAGTGTCAAACCTGTCAGAGCCTGGAAGCAGCTGCCCAAACTCACTTAGATTGCAGTGAGCTGAGATCTGGCCACTGCACTCCAGCCTGGGCGACAGAGCGAGACTCCGTCTCAAAAAAAAAAAAAAAAAAAAAAAAAAAAAAAAA
>NW_016826556.1:445097-446926 GCF_001698545.2 Rhinopithecus bieti
AAAAAAAAAAAAAAAAAAAAAAAAAAAAAAAAAAAAAAAAAAAAAAGAAAGAAGAGAAACAAGAAAAAGGGTAAACTGAAGTTAGGAGGAGACTCAGTGTATCAAAGTATCATTTTATGTTTTTGAGTGTAAGAATACTCAATATTCTTATGGGCGTGAATTTACTTTATATTAAAAAATGATAAAACCTACCATGTATTAGGTACTTTACATACTACAACTTATTATACACATTCAGTTAGGTACTTTCTCTACATGATAGAAGTTAATATACACATTCAGTATACACTTAATATACACAAATATACCGAGTTTGATTCCGGACCTCAGCTCTTCAACAAAGCTGAGGTCCGGAATCAAACTGGGATTCCCTCCATTTTTAAAGCCCAAGTTCTTTCCTCTAACATATGCTGCCTCAGAGAAAGCAAAGCCCCAAAGACAATCTCATTTGAGATTTTATCAGCTTGTTTATTTAGTTAAAAAAAAGAAAAGAAAGAGAAAAAAAGGAACGCATGTATGAAATGAGTCTGTCCAGGGTATCCAAAGATCACAAGGGGTCAGTATTTGCCACTGGAGGGGCTGTTTCTTCCTCTCCGCCTCCTTGCTTCCCTGCGCTGCACCTCTAGGTGAAACTTCAGCGTGCCGCGCGGTGGTGCAAAGGTGAGGGCAGTGCGCAGAGGAAGTAAATGGGGACTGCAGGGGACCAGAGACGTGAGATAGTCCTTAAAATGCATATTTAATCTGTCCTCGTCACTTTCCACAGCCACCACCCTATTCAACTACACGGTAATAACCTTGTAATTCTCCACTCTCCAATCTGCCCGCCCCAAACCCTTCTCGGTAGGCAACTCCTCAGAGGATCACCGGGTGGAGTCCTTCTCCCTTCTGAACCTTCCGTGGCTGCTGACTCCTCCGAGGACCAAGTTAAACATCCTTGAGGTTGTTTAGCTGCACGTCCTGGCCCCTACTCTGTACAGTAGCTTCTACATCTGACCGTGCATCCAGCTGTTCACCGTGCTTCAGTCACCTGGCCCTTTCCTCCTTCAGCTTCTTTACACAACTGGTCTGTTTTGGCTCCTGCTTTAATCTCAGCTTTGATGCCACATAGGCCTTTCCTAGCTGATTCCCGCCCTCACTCCCGTTACCCGCCATCTAATTAGAGCTCTCTAAATGTGCTTCAACAGCACCCTCCATGTCACTGATTGCAATTTGCATTGAATACTTGCCTGATTATTTTTAACGTCTGCAAGTGCCACATGGGTTTAGCCCTGCTCCTGACAAGCACACTGCTGAACTGAGTAACTTTTGAATGAATGAATGAGTTAAGGTCCTACTTGGCACTGTCATCATCCTATCATCAAAATATTTCGAGTCCCTCGGTGTTGCTATCCTTGGCATGCCCATCCCCGCGGGCTGGCAAAACCCTGGAGGGGGCAGCCTTCCAAGTTACCGCCGCGGACTCAGCCCCTCCAGGAAGGACTCCCCCCGCACCATGCGGCGAGGGGCGGGTCCGGCGGCGAGGTGTCCTGCTGCCTAGCAGGTTCACGTGTACTGGTGCAGGTGGGGAGGAGGGAAAGGAAGGAGCGCAGTAGGGAGCGCCAGATAAGTGGAGGGGAGCGCGGGCGGCGCCTGGCTCGCCTCCGGCCTCGCCGTCGGTCACTGTCTGGGAGCGCGACTTCCTCCTCTGGGGGCCGACGTGCGGGGCGGGGAGGGGCGGGGCGGGAGACGCCCCCGCAGGGCTGGGCTCAAAGCCGCCCCAATGGGATTCGGTGCGGGGCAGCGGCTGCGCCCCGTCCCGGCGCCGCGCTCGGCCGCGGAGGAGGCGGCGC
>NW_016826556.1:448227-480907 GCF_001698545.2 Rhinopithecus bieti
CTCAGCTCACTGCAAGCTCCGCCTCCTGGGCTTACGCCATTCTCCTGCCTCAGCCTCCCCAGTATCTGGGACTACAGGCGCCCGCCACCTCGCCCAGCTAGATTTTTGTATTTTTTAGTAGAGACGGGGTTTCACCGTGTTAGCCAGGATGGTCTCGATCTCCTGACCTCGTGATCCGCCCGTCTCGGCCTCCCAAAGTGCTGGGATTACAGGCTTGAGCCACCGCGCCCGGCGAAACATTGATTTTAAAACATAGCTTTAGGCTGGGCTTGGTGGTTCACACTTGTAATCCCAGCACTTTGAGAGGCCAAGGTGGGATCACTTGAGCACAGAAGGTCAAGACCAGCATGGGAAACATAGTAAGATCTCGTCTCTACTAAAAATAAAAATAAAAAGAATTAGCCAGGCATGGTGGTGCATCCTGTCGTCCCAGCTACTGGGGAAGCTGAGGCAGGAGGACTGGATCACTTGAGCCCAGGAAATCAAGGCTACAGTGAGCTTATGAGCATGCCACTGTACTCCAGCCTGGGCAACAAAGCAAGACCCCATCTCAAAAAAAAAATTAAAAATAAAAAAATATATATTTACATATATAGTTTTAGCAAAATATATTTCAAATCAACAAAAGTTGATACATTCTAGCCAATTTCTTTTGCTGTTTTTTGTTTTTTAGAGATGAAGTCTCGCTCTGCTGCCCAGGCTGGTATGCAGTGGCACGATCATAGTTCACTGTAACTTTGAACTCCTAAGCTCAAGTGATCCGCCGCCCCCCCTTCCCCCGCCCCCCGCCTCCCAAAGTGCTGGGACAACAGGCATGTGGTTGCTTAGATTCTTACTGGGTTTCAAATCTGAAACTTTATTGCAGTTGACTGATGGAAGAAGATAGTATCATTGGAGTTTCCATGAAACATCCTGTATATTCAGGATGTTAAAAGAACCAGTGAAGGACCAGGTATTCAATCACACACACAGAGTAAAGCTTAGATTTGAGACATTTACTGAAACACATCTAGGAATTCCAGTGCTGATACTTCTTGAGTGAAATATCAATTACTTTTGAATATTATTTTTGAATATTTCTCACATCTGTGATTTTCCCAACTAGCACTTGGTCACTTATTTTTTGAGTTTTCATGGAGTTGAGCATGCACACCTATTTTTAGATCTTGAGATATACTTTTGGCTATATAATTGGATGGTGGTCATAAATGATACTAGCGCTTTCAGTGTTTAGGAGAGAGCAGCTTTGTCTGTTTTTGGCGAGAAGAAAATAGCAATTTTTGCATTTAAGTTTCATTGTTTTTGTAGTCAGCTTAGCCTGGTGCTTCTTGGTTCTCCCAAGCTTCCCAACCTATCTGAGCTCTCATCTCCCTGGAGATGTATAAAGTTCCTACCCCTTATTTTGAATCAAATTTTAGTGGGTGAAGCTTGGGAATATACACTTTGAAAAAGTTACCTCAGGTAATTCTGATTCTAATCAGCTATGAGACCGTGAAAACATTTTATAATGTTAGGGTTGTGATAAAATGCTACCATCTGTGTTATAAGCAATTTCGTGTTAGACTTTTATTTATTGTGTGGTTTTAGGAAACAAATGCCGTAATTTAACCTCAATGTTTATAAGCCTAATCAGTACAATTCATTAAATATTTTTGTGTCAGAGTCTGATGACCCCATAAAGCTATACTGGGTCCTTTGTAGGGCAACTGTTTGCTTATCTGGTGTTTTTCTTGAATTACATTTTTGAAAAAGTGTCCACCCCTCCCGTTGTTTGCAGCCAGCCAGGTCCCAGGCATTTGGGTTTAGTGGCCAGAGCTTGGGATTATTTCCGCTCCTTATGCCCTCTTCCTCTGGATCCACTTAACTAAAGGTACATATTTACATAGATTGTTTCGCATAATTTTGACCTTTGATAATAAGACATTAAGTTGATCATTAGTTTTTATTCAACTTGTATAAATTCATAGGTTTGGATTTAGTCCAAATTTACTTTGACATAAATTTTTGTAGAATAAAATACCCTTCATTTGTGTAATGAATTTCTGCAACCTAAAACTCTCTGCTTCTCTGTCCACCACAAGATTTGCAAATGGTTATTAGCTCAAGTTTTCCCCCTTGTGATATAAATGAAGAATCAAAATGAGCGCTTGACCTCTGAGGAAACTTCTAAGTATAGATTCAAATCTTGCATGCTTAAAAATTCTTCAGAACCCTCTGCCCAACTCTAATTTGTTATTTAGAAGATCTGCTGTTAAATCATCTGTCGTTTATTTTGGGTTAGACATAGGATCAACTGCTAGATGATGTTTTAGGTGAGTGGCTTTTTCAGAAGTCAGCACAAGTTTATTCAGTCACTTTCTGTACCAGTGTGTGCACTTACCCTTCTCTTGTCTCATCTGGACAGCCAACCTTGTAGACTCTAAGATCCTGAGGGCAGAGACTGGGACTATATAGTCTTTGTCTTCCTAGTATCTGACAAAGGTGCTCAGTGTTCCTTGAGTTGAACTGAACAATCTCTTTGTGTTTAAGATATATTTTCAAATTACTTCCTAACTAGTGGAAACCAAGTAATAAAGAGCCTGCTGACATTCTTTATAAAGGTGTACATCTGCTGCTTCTACTAATTAATTTTGTTTATCAAGCCCAGCTCTCTTGGCATGCTTATTTCTATATGTAAGGATGCCTTTTAAATGAAAATACAGCAGAAAAAAAGGGAACAAGCCAGCAGAACAATATGTACAATATCTTTTGGCTCTAGTAGATATAATTTGTACACTCAGAAACGGTAAGTTATATATTAATATTTCAGAGAGGAAAGAGGTTATATTAAAGAATTCATTAAACAAATCAAATGATATGTTTAAAGCAGAATTTGAACTCTGAATAATGTCCCAAACGGCTTTTATTAACTTTTCATGTTACAATTTGAACCCTTTAACCTTGTGGAACTGCCACAGACTTGAAAATCATATTAAAAAAAAAAAAACCACAACTTGGAAACAAGTAAGGCGTCTGACATTTATGAGGAATTATGTCTTATTTTTAAGACACATGGGGGCATTAATTTAATTGCAGCATTTAGCAAAGGTTTTAGTTGTGTTAAAGCAGAAAAAAAAGTTCGTTCTGGGAAATATATCCCATGGCGTTTCAGAACTATTTCTATGTGTGTCTTAAAGCATGAAGTCAACTCTGTACATATTAGAGCAATTAGTTATTTTTCTTTATTAAAATAAATCAATAAATGTTAGCTATCTTAGTATTCATTACTGTTTATTACTATTGATTTGACAAATATTGAGGCCTCTTTGTTCTGTCCCCTCTACTGCCCCTCTGACCTCATTCCCTGAAATGCTCCCCCATACTCAGGCCTCTAGCCGTTTTTTTTTTTTTTTTTTTTTTTTTTTTTTTTTTTTTTTTCCTGTTTCTCCAAAATGACAGGCACCATTCTACTTCAGAACCTTTGCACATGCTGTTCTCTCTGCCTGGAAAAGTCTTACCCCAAATATCCACAAAGCTTGCTCCTCCTTCAGTGTTTGTTTAGATGTTGCCGTCTCAGGGAGAACTTTCCTAACCACTTGAAACCCTCTCTTCATTCCCAGAACTCCATATTCCCCTTCTTAGCTTTCAGTTTTATCTAGAGCAGGGATCTCTAAGCCCTGGGCCGCAGACTGGTACCTGTCAGTGGCCCGTTAGGAGCCGGGCCACACAGCAGGACGTGAGCAACAGGTGATGGAGCATTACCACCTGAGCTCGCCTCCTGTCAGATCAGCCAGGCATTGGATTCTCATTGGAGCTTGAACCCTATTGTGAACTGCATGTTTGAGGCATCTAGGTTGCCATGCTCCTTATGAGAATCTAATGCCTGATGATCTGAGGTGGAGCAGTTTCATCCTGAAACCATCCCCCTCCAACCCAACCCCATAAATGGAAAAATTGTCCTTCACGAAACTGGTCTCTGTTGCCAACAAGGTTGGGGACCACTGCTCTGGAGCACTTACCCTCTTCCAACAAAGTATATAATTTACACTTTAAAGTGTCTGCCTTCCTCCTACTAGAGTATAAGGTCCATGAGGAGTTTTGTGCCTTGAACAGTGACCATACTGGGAGCTCAATAGGGGATGGGGACTTAGTGAGGATGGGGTAAGAAGGCAGTGAAAACACGATTCCTGCCCTGTAAGACTCAAACCTCACTCTAGTTAAGAAATCAAAACCGGCCGGAGGTGGCTCACACCTATAATCCCAGCACTTTGGAAGGTTGAGGCAGACTTGAGCTCAGGAGTTTGAGACCAGCCTGTGCAACGTAGCGAAAACCCATCTCTAGTGAAAATACAATAAAACTAGCCAGATGTGGTGGTGTCCTGTGGTCCCAGCTACTTGGGATGCTGAGGTGGGAGGATCTCTTGAGCCCGGGGGACAGTGGTTGCAGTGAGCTGTGATTTGGCCACTGTATTCCAGCCTGGGTGACAGAGCAAGACCCAGTCTCAAATAAAAAAAGAGAAGAAATTAAAACCTGGACACAGCGAAGTAATGAAATTGTATGTCTAATCTAACGTTGAATGTAAAAGTCTGAAAGTATGTATGCAAAATAGAGAAATTCATTCTGGCATATTAGAAATTTGGCATTGAGGGTGAAGGGAAAATATAGCCAGAATTTCAGATTTTTTTTTTCATTAGACCGAGGAGTAGTTTTGCTTTTTTGCAAACTGAGGAGTCATGTGGATGTCATCTTCCAGATGTTCATTGTCTGCTTTGTATATTAAAAAAATAGTTGTTTGCCTTACTGGATGAGGGAGACTTAATTTATGGGAAAAATAAAACAAACCCATGTGATGACTTCTTACCCGATGTGGAAATAGAGTCATGACTGTGAGCCCCGGTATGCTGAATCTAGAACCAACTGCCAAACTTGCCTTTCAGTGGGAGTTGAAGAGGAGGGGTTTTGAGGGGTTGGAGGATAAGCATTGCAGGATTCCCTAACATCCATGAAAGCAGAGAGAAATCTCAGCCTCTTCTTTCACCACTAGCACCCAGTATGGTGCCTGGCACATAGCTGGCTCCAGATAACTAATTCCTGAGTCAGCGCATGAATGCTGTGGTTGAGGTTTGAAAGAATTGAAAGGAGGGTAATATTCACTACGTTATTTTAAACAGAAATTGTATATATGGCTATTGTGGAGTGTTAGGAAACACTGTGCATGTATTTAAGAAAATAACTAGGCCGGGCGGGGTGGCTAACTCCTGTAATCCCAGCACTTTAGGAGGCTGAGGTGGACAGATCACTTGAGTCCAGGAGTTCCAGACCAGCCTGCGAAACATGGCGAAACTGCCGTCTCTACAAAAAATACAAAAAATTGCTGGGTGTGGTGGCACACACCTGTAGTCCCAGCTACTCGGGAAGCTGATGTGGGAGGATCCCTTGAGCCTGGGAGGCGGCTGTTACAATGAGCTATGATGGTGCCACCATACTCCAGCCTGGGCAACAGAGCAAGACCTTGTCTCAAAAGAAAAGGAAAAGAAAATAACTAAATTCAACTCTGAAAAGAACCGGGAATCTCCAAGACCCTTTTATAGGCAACAGCAGGAAAACTGCCATGAGTGAGGGACTGGCAGTCTTGAGATTAGAGGGAGGAACAAATGATCCCCTGATTTAGACCAGGGGTCCCCTACGGTCTGCTAATGCTTACACATTCAGGGCATCAGGGGCCTACTTCACCTCAAAGATCATTTGGGGACAGTGTCTAGGCATTTGTGACATCAGCACTGTGTTAAGCCATATTGTCGTATATGACTTTACTGTTTACTGCCATTTCTACTTGATTTATTAATCTCATTCTTATTAGCTGTTTCCTTAGGAGCTACATGCTGTGTAATAATACACCCAATATTTGCAGAAATGTCTTGTGTCTTGTATATAATTATATATGATTGTATTAGTCTGTTCTGTGTTGCTATGAGGGAATATCTGAGGCTGGGAAATTTATAAAGAAAATAGGTGTATTTGGCTCAAGTTTCTGCAGGCTGTACAGGCATAGCATAAGCATGTGGTTGGCCTCTGGTGAGGGCCTCAGGAAGGTTGCAATCATGACAGAAGGAGAAGGAGAAGCGCATGCATCACTTAGTGAGAAACAGAGCAAGAGAGATGCTCTTGACCATCCAGCTCTTGTGTGAAGTAATAGCAAAAACTCACTCATCACCAAGGGGATGGTGCCAAGCTGTTCATGAGGGATCTGTCCCTGTGATCCAATACCTCTCACCAGGCTCCACCTCCAGCATTGGGGATCATATTCCAACATGAGATCTGGAGGGGACAGAACATCCAAACTGTATCAACAATAATTTTAGGCTAGGTAGATTTTTTTGTAGGAAAAGCTGCAAAGGATAATATTGAAATAAGGTAACAGCTTAAGCAGCTCTGTGTTACCCCATACCACCTCCCTTTTAAAATAGAGCTGTGCTCGAGCTTCTTTTTTAAAAAACAAAAAAGAATAAATTTCTCTTAGGTTGGAGCTTTCTTCCCTACTTTCCCAATGATCTTCCCTAATGCTTACAACAGAAGCAGAGTAGTTGTGAAACAAAGTAGGGTGTCAATAAATAACATTGTCCTGATACATCATAATCTTGGAAAACGTTACACATAGAACCATTGAGGACATGTTTTGGTTCTATATATTTTTGTAAATACACACACACACACACCCCTATAGCAAATACATGTGTGCACACACACATTTACTATTGTTTTTATTAAATATTATGTAGACACAAAATTATAGACTATGAATAAAGGTATAAAGAACAACAATAAAACTACTACCTGGGTTCCCCCCTCTGCTACCTAGTCTGTGTATGCTTTTATATTCTGCTTTTTTAAACCTATGTTTTATTGAAAGTTTTTGTTACTTGGAAAAATTCCATCTTTATATTTATTTTAGAATTTGCCTTGAAGTAAACCAAAACTTATTTCTAAGTCATTTATTGCTACTGAGAAATGTCTAACGGGAAAGTGGAATTTTGTCTGGGCAAACTTATAATCGATGTGTCTTGTCAATGTTTTTGTTTTATGTTATTCAAATAACTCTTTCTTACTAAGGGAGTCAGAAATAATTTGCCTGTTCATACTGTATTTGAGAAAAGCACATAAGTTTAAATATACTAAGTGTCAGAAAGGTAAGGTGTATTTTTTTATCCTTCTTTGGTGAGATTCTTCATTTGCATTGAATGGATCAGGCTTGTTCTTTGTTAGACTATTTGGAGTTTATCTTTGTTGAGACCCACATTAGTTTTTATAGTCAGCATCTTCAAATTCAAATTATAACTGCTATTGTGGCCTTTTTATTCAGTGTTCAACATATTTACATTTAGTGAAAAAGAATAGTCTTTATTTTCTTTCATCACAAAATTAAAATCCTTGAAAACTAATAATATATATAGCTCCATTTTTGCATTTGAGCACTTTTAGTGGCTGTGCTTAAAGGTGATGTGTAAATGATTTTTATGAAGCACAGTATTCTTGAAAAACAAAGGAAAGAAAAACTTTATTTCACTATTATTTCTGACAGAAAACAAGACAAAAGGATATTAAAAGTGTGATGTCCAGTTAAATTTTAATTAACAAGGCATAAACTTTCCTACAGGGAAAATAGATAAACATCTATGCGTTTGTTGCCTAACTTTTAAATGGCTGAGTGGATTTAATTCGGCCTTTTTATTGCTTTTCACAAAAGAAAGTTTACCTCATATGAAAATGTGGTTGATTTCAGCCCAAAAGAGAAAACTGTGGAGACTTAATGACCCATGGGANACAGTATTCTTGAAAAACAAAGGAAAGAAAAACTTTATTTCACTATTATTTCTGACAGAAAACAAGACAAAAGGATATTAAAAGTGTGATGTCCAGTTAAATTTTAATTAACAAGGCATAAACTTTCCTACAGGGAAAATAGATAAACATCTATGCGTTTGTTGCCTAACTTTTAAATGGCTGAGTGGATTTAATTCGGCCTTTTATTGCTTTTCACAAAAGAAAGTTTACCTCATATGAAAATGTGGTTGATTTCAGCCCAAAAGAGAAAACTGTGGAGACTTAATGACCCATGGGACCACTGGAACATGAGGTTCATATACTGAATGCTTGCATTCTGAGGATTTTAGAATGGAGGCTGCTTATTTTGAGAATGAAATGAACCAAAGTTTGCCCCCACCCCGCCCACCATTTTTTTGGGATCCCTGGAAAGCTCCGGGCTTTGCCAAGAGACTTAAAACAGGAGATGGCTTATTGCAGACAGAGAAATGGCCCTGTACCTACTGTTGCTGCCAGCTCAGAAGGGTCTACAAGTCTTTTGAGACTTCAAAATCTGTTAATAAACTAAAAATTTATTAAGGATTTCTTGACTTTTTTCCTATTTCATTTGAATCTCTAAATATTTTCTTGCATAGCCACAATGTTTGAGCACACCTAAGAACACTAATAGTTGTTCTTAAATATCATCTAATACTCAAGTCATATTCACATTTCCCAAGCTGTCCTAAACATGTCTTTTAACCTCTGGTTTGTACAAACAAGGATCCAACAAGGTCTACATATTAGTTATTATGTCTCTTTAGTCATTTTTAATCTATCGCTGACCCCCACCCACATACTTTTCTTTTCCTGCAAGGAAACCAGGTTCAGTTGTTCTGTGACACAGCTCACATCCTAAAGTGTACTCACCACTTCGGAGTAGTTTATCTTTTACTTGGTGCACTATCCGTGTATTTCTGTATAAGCCCGAAATCTGACCTAACGACTTGATTAGATTCAGACTAAGTGTTTTTGGTAAAAGTACTCAAAGGTGCTATGTACTTCAAATTGTATCACAATAGGACGCATATATTATTATTATTGTGATTATTGCTTCACTTTTAGTGATGCTCAGAATCACCAGTGACTTTAAGAAGTGGTACATTGATCTCTCCATTATAAAACTGCCATTTCTTTATGACTTACAAGTAATTTTTGGAATGTTAGTTCTTGCTCAATAAAAGTCCTTCCCCATCAACAGTTCACTCTATGGTTTAAGCATCCAGTCACTGTTGTTGCTTGTCCAGTCTGGTTTTTCATATAGACAAATTTTAAACCTCTATCTTCATATGTATTTTGAATCGTTGTATGTTTTTTACATCGAATTTAATCCCAACAATTCTGAGAGCTGTTGAGGGAACTGAGATTCAGAGAAACAATTATTTACCCAAGACACATTTACTTTGTGTGTCCGAAGTGGAACCCAAGCACATACCTTACAATTCTAAATGCCTTGAAATGGTTTCCTGCCCTTTGTCTCCAAGGATACCCATCATATGTTCCTATCCAGGGGAGAAAAAGTTAGAAAAGAAGTCATGGGGGAACACAGTTTGAGGGGGTTACTTATGCAATTAAGCCTGAAATTCACAGTCTTTGGTTTCTCTTAGAGGTGATCACATTTGCCATAGAAATACTAAGATTTTTGTAAGTCCCAGCTGGCAGCTAACCATTGCTTTTAGAGCATTGCAATACATCCAGCAGTGCAGAATATGGAATGTGCAAAAGTAGTACAAATTTCAGGACTGGACTGTGATATGAGTTTTATGAGGTTTATTTTTTCTCTCTCATGTTTCATACCTTATTAGATGTATGATAAGATACCATCTGTCTCCCTACTGAGATTTGCTATTTTCTTGTCAGTAAACCTTGATTGCTTGTTCCCTGAATATGGTGCATAAACCTACGCTTGCACAAACCTTCTCATCCTATTTCTTTATTTTCCACAGTATGCTCAAGTAATTCCTGAATTGACACTTTTATCCAGGTTTCAGAAATGTCATTTTGGCTTAACTATAGATCCTGGAACTTATTGTTGTCTGTCCTAGACATATAAATGAAATCTGGAGTGAAAATTAAGTATCAGATACAGATGTGTTCCAATTGTAGGAATAGATATTAAAATTAAACCATAAACACTTTTATCTTGAGGATTTTCTTTCACTTTAAAAAATATTCATGGCAATAGACTATATCTTACAGGATCCAATAGAATAGTCACTAATAAGAGCTTTTTGGAAATGTAGTATTTCCAGACCCTGCATTTTGACAAGATCCCCAGGTGATTCGTTTGCATACTGAAGTGTGAGAAGCAGCACTTTAATACACTGACACCTTCTTTTACAAAGCATCTTTCAGGAGCTAAGCAAAGTGAACAACCTTTGTTGGAAGTAAAATAGGCACCTCTCATTAGACCTTTCCCTTAACAGTCTAGTAAAGAGTACTTCTATGATTAAAAAAAGGGGAGGATAGAACTTCTCATAACATAATTTTTACAAAAAAAAAAAAACCCTCCTAATTAAACATGACTATTTTTCTCACGTTAATTTTGAGACAAAAAGAGTATGACTACAAAAAACTAAATGTCAGTTATGCTGCTCAGCAGTAATGTGAGGTTGGACAATGTCTTAAATATCGCTACCTCAGTTTTGTCACCACTTAGGCAATAGTGGCCTTAGAGCATGTGATTCCATTCCATTGTCTTTGAAGTCAGACTAGTTTCGGGTTAGGATCTGATCCCAGCCCAGCCACATGGGCTGAGTTACTCTGCATCTCAGAGCCTTGACTCCTTCATACACAGAATAGAGATAATAAGAGGGATGTGTGGTGAAGAAAGGGTATTGTGGGCTTCAGTTTTGTTGTATAGGAGATGTCCTATCTTATAAGCTACTGGGTATACACTTTGATGTTTGTGAAATTACTCTTTGTATATGTATATCTATATATATGTGTGTGTGTATATATATGTGCAATAATTTGTAATCAATTTTTAAAGACTATCATCATCAGATATGGTTGTCATGAAGGCTAAATAAGGTAATATAAAGTCCTTAGAACACTGTATCTGCTACTTTTTACAATGAATTTCTGGTAAATGCTAGTTTTTAGTAAGGGCCCTTTCATCATTTTATTTTTTTCCTTCCCCAATAACTTTTGGCTCTCAATTTTAAAAAACTATTATCTGTGAAAGTGAAGACTCACATCTATGTGCAAAGGAGAAATGTTTACAGTTTTAATTTATAAAACTCAGTTTAACTTTGTCTTTACTTGGTAATATTGGATTTTCTGGACTCCATAGAGAAAAGTCAATATCAATATTATACTTTATCTGAATACTGGCAGTATGCATATTTAACATGAAACCAAGGTTAGAAAGATAGCATGTTCTAGTGGCAGGAAAGATTTCTTGACTTACCTTCAGCTGAAGCAGTGGCAGCTTGGATATTACATCAACATCCTGACATTAGTAACAAAGGTCAGCAGCCTCTTTTCTCTGACTTCCTTATTCTAAGCATCTATTGAACAGAGATAAAACAGTTCTCTTAGAATTGTTCTGCTGTACAAACAAGTTTTTTTTTCTTAAAAGTCTTCTTTGAAATTAAGAAACTTCTCTTAACCAGTGTGTCCAATTCGTTGTAGATGCCCACAAAGCACTTATAACTTAATAACAACAGTGGGAAAAGTCTTGCTTTTGAATCGAGTCACATAATATAATTTCAGTACCATTTTTAGAACTCCAGAGGCCAGAGTCCACTTCTCCACATAAGATCTTTAATCCCAGAAGCCCTATCATAGGACGTCTCTGTGTGTCCCACTTGCGAGAGTCTAACCCAGGAGTTTACCAGTATGTCTCACAGAACACTACTCCCAGGAGATGCCCCAAGAGGAAAGAGTTTTCTGGGAAATGCTGTAAACTGCAACATGCATCAGAGCTTCACTGTGCACTCTAAGGGCTTTGAGATGTTCTGTGGTAAAGAAAAAGGTGGGATTCTGCAAGCTTACTGACCTTGCAGCTCTTTTGAGGAGGGTGAGGGCATAACCTCCTGGTAAACCGCCCAGACTAGTACCACAGTGTCTACTTCAGGACATGCTGACATAGCAGTAAGTGGGCATTAGATAAATACTGGGAAATGCATTCTAATTAGACTTTCTCAGCCGATTAAAGCACACGCACACAGCCTCATTCATCTTCACCACACCCAGTCATGGTTGGTAATTTTATAGATGAGAAAAATTGATAAACACTAGATGGGGGATTTCTTAGGATCATACAGCCAATGGGTAATGGCATTTGGACAAAGTCAGCTAATTCAAAGCAATATTTTTGATACTTTAATAATGTGTAGAATTTTAAGATAAAAGTAGTAGCAGTTAATACATTGAACTTTTACTATCTGGTTGCCTCTTTGCTTGATACTCTGCTTTTATTAGCATTCTCCCTTTGAATGCTCATGAAATTGGGCACTATTGTTGTCTTTATATTGTGGATGATGGAATTTCGTTTTACCTTAGAGAGGTAAGAAGACTCACCCAAGGCCACAAAACCAGTGTTAGGCAGGGCTGTGCCAGAATCCAGCTTGTAACCATTATGCTCTGTCACCTCCCAAGTATATGGAAATAATTTATGAATTAGGAAATGATAGGTGTGTCAACTCTCCTCCCCCACATCCACAAGCCTTCTACTATTCTTTTGCTTTTCAGCAGAAGTCTGAAGACTGGAGAGTGACCAAGAACTGCAGTGTTCACTGATTTTACATATAGCACATTAAAGAATCGCATTGGCTAGATTTGGGGATTTTTTTCCATTGGCAGCAAATTATGAATCTTTTAAATATTTTAACATGGTAATCATCGATGTCTTTGGACACTGATGGAAGTAATCCCACATTATTTAGGGAATCAGAGAGGAATCATAGATAGGACCTCTTGAAATGATTTGGTTCATTTTCATACATTCAGATTGATTTGTTTTAAGTGATACTTTTAGCTGATAGGAATGTTGAAAGTTTCCATGGAGAGACTTTTGACAAATTCCTTGTGTTTCCTTTTATTTTACTTTCAAATGTTTCATCTGCTGAGTCAACAGCATTATCAACCTCATTAGATCACTAGTCATATCATTAGCATCTATTTTATATGTGATGAGAATAAAGTTGAAAGAAATGTCAGTTTTATAAAACATGGCCATGTGTTTCTAGTCTATAGCTGTAACTTCTTTCAGCATAGTATCATTATCTGTATTCCTTTCAGAAAAACTAAATATTTTGAATAATTATTTGGTTTTTTCATTACAAGTTCTGTTTTGCCTTTGTTCATTCTCACATAGCAACTGAGGCCCTTTTGCCCCTGTTTTTCTTTTGCTTCTGGCAGCATACAAGGTAAAAAGCTAAGCACAATTGAAGAAGAGCAAAGTTTCTAAGGCTGAGAATGGAATTAATGATACCTTGGAAAATCGGTTTGCCCTACCATCAGACAAAACTCTGTAATAACTGCAAGCTCTCCTTTGTGGTTGAAAAGATTGTAGTCATCAAGAGCTCACTTGATCCTAGACATGGGAAGAAATTTTCTCACACCCACACATGGATGATTATATATGTGTTGAGACTTGTTGTAGCTTGAATATTAGAAGAGCAAGGATACAACTAATGAAATCATGTTTTTAGAAATGGTTTTACTCTTTTGATATTTTAGAGCACTCTTTCCCAAGTTGCAGGTTGAGACCCATTAATAGGTGATGAAATCACTTCAGTAGGCACAACCAGTATGCTTTAACAAAAACAAAAATGAAACTTAATAGAATAGGAAATAATCACAGTGCATTACATGTAATAAAATAATTGTATCACTTAATTTTTGTTCATTGTTTATGCATGTGTATGCGTATGTGATTACTTGGGGTGTGATAAAACATATCTGTGTTCTAACTATAGGCCATAATAATAATTTTTTTTAAAAGCTTGAGTTTTCTGTCTTACTCTAGGGACTAGTTAATAATCAATCTAAAAGTATATTTGCACTATTCATTTTACTCCACCTAAATCATTCTCCAAGAAGTACAATTCAGTTACAAGTTTTCTTTTAAAGTCTAATCATGCTTTCTAGTATTGCAGAACTTAGTCCATACCAGGTATATCTTATTTTTTGCTTTTCTTTTAGTGGAACATGATTTCTTATGAAAGGGAAGTAGTCTTTTAGGGAAGTTACTGTTTTCCTTTCGTAGTGGATGGAATTAAAGTAGACTAAATAAAGGATTGGCTTGTGTATACAGGCATCTAGGATTTGTTCTAAGCTTATTTAGAAAGTAGCATGTATATCCACAATTCCTGAATAGCCGATGTTAAAGGCTAAAAGGTAGAGGCCTATCCATTAATTTCAGGCATTTGGAGAATAGATACTGAGTCCGTATCTCTGTATTTGTACATGTCAAGTTAGTCTCAATAATTTACTTGTTAATATATGTTTCTCCTCTTGACTGTGGACTTCTTGAAGTGAGAACTACAGTATACTATGTTCCAAGCTGTTTGTTTCCTGAAATTTTAATGACAGTCTGAGACTTCGTCCTATCTATGTTATGAGACTAATGTTGAAAGTAGCCTAATATCCAGAATCTACAAAGAACTCAAACAAATATACAAGAAAAAAACAACCCCATCAAAAAGTGGGCAAAGGATATGAACAGACATTTCTCAAAAGAAGACATTCATACAGCCAACAGACACATGAAAAAATGCTCATCATCACTCGCCATCAGAGAAATGCAAATCAAAACCACAATGAGATACCATCTCACACCAGTTAGAATGGCAATCATTAAGAAGTCAGGAAACAACAGGTGTTGGAGAGGATGTGGAGAAATAGGAACACTTTTACACTGTTGGTGGGATTGTAAACTAGTTCAACCATTATGGAAAACAGTATGGCAATTCCTCAAGGATCTAGAACTAGATGTACCATATGACCCAGCCATCCCACTACTGGGTATATACCCAAAGGATTATAAATTATTCTACTACAAAGACACATGCACACGTATGTTTATTGCGGCACTATTCACAATAGCAAAGACTTGGAATCAACCCAAATGTCCATCTGTGACAGACTGGATTAAGAAAATGTGGCACATATACACCATGGAATACTATGCAGCCATAAAAAAGGATGAGTTTGCGTCCTTTGTAGGGACATGGATGCAGCTGGA
This sequence comes from Rhinopithecus bieti, assembly GCF_001698545.2. Lineage (NCBI taxonomy): Eukaryota > Metazoa > Chordata > Mammalia > Primates > Cercopithecidae > Rhinopithecus > Rhinopithecus bieti. The sequence continues at coordinate 463,263 of NW_016826556.1, forward strand.
AACCATCATTCTTAGCAAACTATCACAAGAACAGAAAACCAAACACCGCATGTTCTCACTCATAGGTGGGAACTGAACAATGAGATCACTTGGACTCGGGAAGGGGAACATCACACACTGGGGCCTATCATGGGGAGGGGGGAGGGGGGAGGGATTGCATTGGGGAGTTATACATGATATAAATGATGAATTGATGGGTGCTGACGAGTTGATGGGTGCAGCACACCAACATGGCACAAGTATACATATGTAACAAACCTGCACGTTATGCACATGTACCCTAGAACTTAAAGTATAATAAAAAAAAATTTTTTTTAATTAAAAAAATAAAAAGAAAGAGGGGATGTACTTTCTAAAGGGAAAAAAATTAAAAAAAAATAAAATTAAAAAAAAGCAAGATAAAAAAAAAAAAAGAAAGTAGCCTTTAGTGTTACAAAGAATGTTAGGTGAACTTGGTAGGTTTAATTATATTATTTTTCTGCTTTATATGTATTCATATTATAGAAAATTTAGAAGATAAATGTATAAATAAAATGAAAATCACTTGTAAACTTATACCATAGAAGTAAACACTTTAAATATTACATATCTATCCGTGTACAATATATTCTGTTTTAAAGTGTTTTTATGTCAAATATTCTTCTAAAACATGACTAACTTCCTTAACATCATGTTGCTTGGAGATATCAGTTTGGCTATTCTTTTCTAATCTAGATTGTTTCCAAATGTTCAGAATTAAAATCTGTGTACTTAAATTCTATACATAGATCACTTTGGGAGTTCTAAAATACTCATGAATACTTGCACCTTTTTACAGAATCTAAGCTTCATATATCCAGTTTTATTCTTGTAAATTGTTTTGACGAAGTGGTGGTCAGTGTCACAAACCAGCTGTGGCTCCAAACAGACACCAGGATTTAGGCCCATTACGGAGAGACCACCCTGCAAGTATTCTATAGTCGAGAGGAGCTTTCAGTCTAGAAGAGGAGGAAATGATACTTAGTTTAGTCATCATGTGCTTTGGCAAGAAATTACAGTTGAAAGGAAGGAACAGATAAACATTGTGTAGCAGCCACTTTGAAGAGTGGTCAAATTCCGTATGGCAAAACCTCCTCCTCCCCTTTTCATTGCCCGTTCCCCCTATTTTGGTGTTAGATAGGTGGCACTTTACTGTGTCACTGCCCACAACCCTACTTGGAGTTTAGTCATAAGACCGTGGTTTTATTTTTTTCCCTTAAAGATGGATCTTTATTTCTTTTAATTTTTAATATTTTAATTTAATATTTCTTTTAATTTGTAATTTTTAATTTTAATATTCTTAGAACCGTGAGCCCTCATCATTCAGCTCTAGCAACTGTCAACATTTCTCCGTATTTTTTCATTTATTCTGCTTCTCCCCTTTTTTTCCAGGTATTTTAAGGCAAATCCTAGACCTTACGTCATTTCAGCCCTACATATGTCAGTAGGCATCTCTCAAAAAAATGGCATTTTCTTATGTAGCCTCAATACTATTATCTCACTTAATAAAATTAATAATTATCTGAAATTATTTAATATCCCAGTTATCTATTTAAAAGATTTTGTAAGGGTGGTTTTTCAAATCAGGATTCAAGCAAGTGTCACTTAATTGTTATGGCACATAAGTATCTTTTAAATCTAAAATAAACACTTATTTGTGTGTGCCTCTTCATTTAATTCAATCCTGAAGAAACTGGGTCAACTGTATTTCATAGAGATCTTTTTATTGCAGATCTGTTTAAATGCTTTAATTAAAAAAAATGTAGGCCAGGTGCAGTGGCACACACCTGTAATCCCAGCATTTTGGGAGGCCAAGGCGAGAGGATCACTTGAGCCTAGGAGTTCTGGACCAGCCTGGGCAGCATGGTGTAGCCCCCGTCTCTACCAAAGCAAAAACAATCAGCTGGGTGTGGTGGTGTGCGCCTGTAGTTCCAGCTACTTGGAAGGCTGAAGTGGGAAGATTGCTTGAGCCCCAGAGGTCGAGGGTGCAGGGAGCAGTGATCGTGCCACTGCATTCCAGCCTGGGTAACAGAATGAGACCCTGTCTCAAAAAAAAAAAAAGAGAGAGAGAGGGAGAAAGCATACAGGATAACAAAATACAAAGAGTATAAAAAAGTATAAAATAGAAAATGTAAAAGCCTCCTCACTTCCATCCCCAGCCAGGCAAACTTGATTGACATTCTTTTTTCAATTCTTTAATTAGCCTTTTTATTTTCAGATCATTGTAGATCACATGCAATTGGAAGAACTAACACAGAGAGATACTGTATACCTTTTACCCAGTTTCCCTCAATTATAACATCTTTGCAAACTACAATACCATATCACAACCAGGATACTGACATTGATACATAAGACAAAGAAGATAAACTAATAGATTTTTAAGTAACTTTTGTCTTCTTTGTCAGTGATTGTCAATTAGAGAGTCAGGCTATGAGAGGTAGGCTACCTGAGTGTCAGAATGAGGTCATAAGAATAATGTTTCTCCCCATCTCTACTAAAAATATAATTAGCTGGGCACGGTGGTACCTGCCTGTAATCCCAGCTACTCAGGAGGCTGAGGCAGGAGAATCACTTGAACCTAGGAGGCAGAGGTTACCGTGAGACGAGATTGCACCGTTGCACTCCAGACTGGGCAACAAGAGCGAAAATCCGTCTCAAAAATAAATAAATAATGCTTCTCTATTGGTTTTCATGTGTATGCATCTCCCTTCTTCAACACATGACATTGTAGGCATTTTGTCTCCCTAGCAGTTTTTCATTTTACCCTTTGGCATCTTTCTACCTAATCCTTTGAAATCACCCAAACTGTGGGAAATTCCTGATGTGGTTAATACCCATGGAATAAACTTAATATATTAGTCTTGCCACAGAAAACTCCATGAATAGTCTACTTCCATAGGTTAGAGTGATATTAGAACTTCTGATGACAGTTTGCTTTTTAATAAATTAGGACTCAGCACTTATTTTGCGATTCAGGTCTTTGGCAGAACAAAGACTCATGGGGTTTTGTTCTGATAGTTAATGGAAGAGAGAAATTTTCCCAAGGAGGTACAGATCCCCAGGCAAAGTAACGACGGAAATGTTGACGATTTGAACTTGCCTGCATTGTGCCAGCATTGCTGGGTAAAGAAGTTTCCTCTTGGGCCTTAGAGTGAAAGTGGTGGAAGAGAAATATAATTACAGGGCTGAATAAAAGTGATACCCTGGCTGGGTGCAGTGGCTCACGCCTGTAATCCCAGCACTTTGAGAGGCTGAGGTGGGTGGATCACGAGGTCAGGAGATTGAGACCATCCTGGCTAACACGGTGAAACCCCGTCTCTACTAAAAATACAAAAAATTAGTCGGGCGTGGTGGTGGGCGCCTGTAATCCCAGGTACTCAGGAGGCTGAGGCAGGAGAATGGCTTGAACCCAGGAGGCAGAGGTTGCAGTGAGCCGAGATCCTGCCACTGCACTCCAGCCTGGGCGACAGAGCGAGACTCCATCTCAAAGAAAAAAGTGACACCCTAAGATTTTCCCTTGCTGACACATGTTACTTTAAAAAAATAAAATTTAGCATATGATAGTCACATGTAGGTTGATTCATATAATTGCTCCTTATTTTATTTAACTGTGTTTTCTGGAAAAAAAGTTTTTCTCTTCTTTTATGAAAGGAGAATTTCATAGTCCTAAGAAAAGTGACATTTAAATATTTGACCAGGAGATTTCTTGGTGGCCTGGAGAGGTTGTGTGGTGTTTATATTTAGATGCATATTTGTTTGTACTAATTACCCTAGGATTGCTTTATGGGGGTGCTCAAAATAAATGCTTACAAAGGTAGGGCAGGTAATAGAAGTGAGTAACAAGGACCTGGTGAAGAACTAAGGTGTTTGGCTCCTTTCAAGGGACAGCCGCTGTATCACTGGCCCTGTGAGAATGCCCGATCATGTGGTTGCCACGTCTTTCAGTTTTTGTTGTTGTTGAGATGGAGTCTCGCTCTGTCACCCAGGCTGGAGCGCAGTGGCATGATCTCAGCTCACTGCAACCTCTGCCTCCTGGGTTCAAGCGATTCTCCAGCCTCAGCTTCCCAAGGAGCTGAGATTACAGGCTTGCACTACCATGCCTGGCTAGTTTTTGTATTTTTAGTAGACACAGGGTTTCACCATGTTGGCCAGGCTGGTCTCGAACTCCTGACTTCTGACGATTCCCCCACCTTGGCCTTCCGAAATGCTGGGATTACAGGCATGAACCACCACTCACAGTTTGTCCTTCAGTTTTAGAGAAACTATAAATTGTATTTTTTATTAAAGCCCTTTAAAGCCAACAAATAATTCAGATTTTAAATCAAAGCCCTGTGCACTGTGTGCTCCTGCAAAGTATGCATCTCTCTAGTATCATTTTCATTTAATTCTTGGCAATTTTATGTTTACCAACTGCCAGGGAGCCCAAGGAATTTAGCTGTCACCTCAAACTTAACCAAACTTACAACCTTTATCCCTAAACCTGCCCCTCTCTGGACTCTTTTTGCTGCTTATATTGGCCTCAGCGTTCCAGTCATTTCTGGACTGAACAAGGCCTTGGTGTTTTTCTTCTCTTGTCCTTCCCACTATAATTCCCCAAAACCTGAGTCTGTTGATTTTGTCTCAAGAATTTCCCTGTTTTCTGTTCTCTTCCTTCCTGTTCCAGCTGCCCCCATTGCTAGCCCGCCTACTGCTTCTCTGATCCAGATTCTGTCCCCATTCTAGTTCCTGTAGCATTGTCCAGCCAGGTTGATCATCTTTTTCTATTACCTCTTTTGTTATCTTCCTACTCCAAAAATTCTATGTATCCTTGTTGCCTACCATGTAAATTTCACTAATTCTGCCTAGATCTCGGGGCTTCATAGTAGTTTTATCTTGGCTGTCTAAATTTCCCCCCGGCACTCCTTAACCCATTGGTCCATTAAAGCCAACTCTACTTCCCCAATTCAGCCCCCTTCCAGGGGCTGCCAGGAATCTTGTGGGAGTTTCTGGATAATGGGTAGATCCTTTCCCTAGGCCTTGGCTGTTGAGATGATGTAGATTCTGGAGTTTTTAATTTTTTTTTTTTTTTAATAAACCTCTATTACCATTTGGCCCCGACACCTCAAGGCAAGAAGGAAGTGGAATAAAGGAAGACTCCAGGTGTATCCAACTCTAATTGGGTTAGAGGCTGGGAGGGAAGAAGGCTGCTTTGAAGTCCTCAGATTCCCAGTATACCCAAGTTGAGGCTTCTCCATCAGAGACTTTGGGATGGAGAGGTCTTATTTTACTACCTTTGAGAGTTCCTACTTCAGCAGCTTTCTGCTTCTCTCCCTCCAGCTGAGACCAGAAATTTTTGCTTTGAAACGTGAAGCTATACTAACCACAGGCATTTTGCAACCTAAATGCAACGTATGCTCATTCTTCTTGCAGCCCACCTTGTTGTGCATGTCCTTAGATAGTTGTGTGATCGACTTGGTCACTTTAATCAACTAGAACAACTTGTAGGTTTATAGGTGAACTTCCCTATTCAGAAAAGTCTTCAGATAATGTCTTGTTTTGATGAAATGCTGGTAATTTGCTGAAACATTCTTTCTTGCCTCTCTCCTTTGCATTTTGTTTAGACCCCTGATGTATATAACTCATAACACCTATAATTATAGTTATCTGAATGTGTGACTATTTGCCATTTTACTCTGAGTTCTATGAGGTAGCAAGGTGCTGCTTTTGTGTTCCCAGCTTTTAATACCATGTCTGGTTATGAAAAGCACTCAACAGAGTAGATCCTTGACATTTTCTGATTGTACATCCCAAGTCTATGAGGAACCTTAGAATCTGTGACTGTCATTAACTACGACATATATTTCAAATGATTATTAGGCCCAGTCCCCAGCTAAATAACTTGCAGCTAAACCGAATTATGTCAGCTTAAGCCTCAGATTCTAACAGGAGCATTTTCTGTACTTTATCTCATTTAATCAGCGCAACCACCTTCTACAGGGAGTAATATTTTTTCTCCATTGTGAATTACATGACATCGACTTTGGGAGTGGCTTGGCAAATGCATGCAAGGCCTGCTAAGCAAGTTTGGATGGGTGAATAGATAGATTATTAGAAAAAAATAATGATTAAATGATTTGTTTCCTAAGGGCTTTCCATTCTAATATGTGAAACATTTTGATCAACAAGAAGATAAAACTGGAAAACAAGAGATGAAATAACAATAGATACTGTTTAATAATTCAATCTTCTTTTTTGTTTTTTGGTTTTCCTTCTCCCCCAAAACAATAAAATACATAACTTGAAGATTGTATTGGACTCTCAGTCCTCAGTAAGAATTAATTACCGTTTCTTATTTTATTCTCCCCCTGCTTTTTTTCTTTACCAGGTGATGGCTGTGGACACCTAGTGACTTATCAGGATAGTGGTACAATGACATCTAAGAATTATCCAGGGACCTACCCCAATCACACTGTTTGCGAAAAGACCATTACAGTACCAAAGGGGAAAAGACTGATTCTGAGGTTGGGAGATTTGGATATCGAATCCCAGACCTGTGCTTCTGACTATCTTCTCTTCACCAGCTCTTCAGATCAATATGGTAAGAAAAGAGACCTGGGTTTCTCTGAGCATCAAAATTTTCGATATTTGCAGAGAAGGGCAAGTGGTGTGTTAATGAACACTATATCCCGAGAAGATTAGAAGAGAAACTTGCTTGTGTAAACTCTTGTGGGGAACTTAGAAGAATACATTTGCTTCATAAGCTGAAACAGCAAAAGACATCTAAGGAGATGTGAACCTTGTGTGTGTCTCAGAACCTTTGTTTGAGTGTCAGTGCTGCTGGGGAGAGAATTGGAGATACGTGACATTTGGTAAACCATCTACAGTTCATTATTCATTTGACAAACATTTATTGAATAGAACAGTGACTGTGTTTCAGGTACTCTGTCAGGAACTGGGATGTAACAGTGAAAAAACAAAGTTCCTTTATGAAACTTGCGTCTGCGGGGAGAGGAAGGCAGAAAGTAAGCAAATGCATCTGTAGTATAAGAGATGGTGAGAAAGAAAAGGAATAACGAAAACTAAGGCATCCAAAAGTGATGTAGAGCCTGCCTTTGTTTTTGTGCCACTTCCAATGGGATGGTAGGGAGGCATCATCAGTAAGTGGACATTTGAGCAGAGACCCAAAACGAGGTAAGGGAATGGACTGTTTAGGTATGACTGGGTTCAGAGTTTTCTGGGGAAGAAAACGGCAAGTGCAAAGGTCAGTTTCCTAAGTAGCCTTTGAAATTTAGTGTTTTGTGCTTTGAGATGTGCTGTTAGCCCACTGGAACCTGAAATCACAGTCACAATGACCCTTTGATCCTAAGCCCAAGGAAATTGGGCAGTTTGAAAACGATAACAAGATCTTGAATACATTATTTTGAGTATAGAGATTTTGTGAAATTCTCTGTACACACAACTTTAAAAATGATACAAGTTTTAAGTAAAATCCTGTCTGCCTGCTAGCTCTACTGATAATTTCTCAAACACTCACAGCTTTCTCACCTGTCTTGACCTTTGCACCCAGAGTTGCTTCCTCACTCCTGCTGCCTCTTCCTACAGTTTAGAAGCCCAGACAAGCCGTGTGGCGATTCAGAGCTCTAAACCAGCTCCCATGGGATAAAAAGATCTAAGACTGTTTTTTCATCCCTAGGAGCATTGTCTGTTTAATGATGGTTGAGTTACTCCGACAGAGTCAAGATGGTAATTTCCATATAATTGTTGGTAACTTTTTCACTGTAGTTTGACTCAAATGGGCAGGGTGACACTTCCAGGGATGCTGAAGGCCCCTGAGAACACTTACTGTTCCATTACCTCTGGTAATCTGATGTGTGTTAACTTGTGGAGGCATTTGTCAGGGAGTCCCTCAATAGCCAGGAGGTTTCTTTCAGATTTTGAGGAGGGGGTGAGTGTCAGAGATGCAGTGTGAAAAGTGATGCAGAGTGCTGCAGGGCCGGTAGCAGCTTTTCCACACGGGTCTCTTTGGGGAAGCATCTGCCTTGCCAGGAAGATGAGCATTTAATTCCACCTGCTGACATAACAGTGGCGGAATCATTCTGTTGCATAAGACTGTCATGTCAGAGGCTGGAGTGAGAGCAACTAAGGGAAGCAAATCCTCCCAAAGCAGGATGTGGAGAATGGATGTGGCTTTCCCACACCAGGGAGTTTCCTCCATCATCTTTGAGGTATATTCATAAATATACACAAAGGCAGAAAAGGTCAGGGGCGGTGGCTTATGCCTGTAATCCTAACACTGGGAGGCCTAGGAGGAATGATTGCTTGAGCTCAGGATTTCAAGCAATCCAGCCTGGGCAACATGGTGAGACCCCCATCTCTACATTATAAGAGAAAAAAGACAGAAAATAATGGAATTAACTACATATCTCAAGCTAGCTTGCAAGGTGATCATGATCTGCCTCCTCTTTTCTAGATTCTTGAGCTTTCAAGCTTAGATGCGTCACTAGAAAATGAATAATGAATTGCAATTCATTCATAGCGATAAAGCCAAGTAATTTTTCTCCTTGAATTTTTTTCTGTATAAATTGAGTGTTTGTCTTTTGGAAATAAAATGTATACTCATTATATAAATAAATATATTCAGTGCCTATTGTATGCCAGGCACCTGCTTGGCTCTTAAATATACTGTCTAGAATCCCCTAATCCACCTTCCAAGGTAAATAATCAATGCCTTCCACAGATAGGGAAACTGAGGCACAGTGTGATTAGGTTAACATGCCCAAGATCCCAAGAGTGTACAATTGGGGTGAAAGAGAGATTTATATCTGTGTCTCTGTGGCTGCAAGACACCTACTCCCACTGCTGTTGTCTCCTGGTTTCACCATCACCAAAAAACCACCTTGCACTATCATCCTTCCCGGGTGGACTAGCCCATTATTACATTATGCGGCAATTTCGTCTAAAACACAAGAAGTAGGTAGTATTTTTGATTGAGGATGTGCTTAAGATAAACTATGTAATGATGCTCAGAATTTCTCTCTTTTGTGGCTACTTTAAAGATTTCCGGTAACCAAAAACACTAACCCGACCTATATTTTAACGTAGTTAAATAAACCCCTGGTCTGTTTGAACATCCTCCAGGAATGCAGAAGGAGGAGGAGACAGAAGTGCTTTGTCTTTCAGGCTGGTGCTCAGAGAGTGGACATTCCTGTGCAGCTGTTGCCCAGCTTCCTGGAAGCGTGGAAGGGTGGGAGGCAACTCTGCAAGCTGATGTGGCCACAGGATCTGGCATGGCTGCGGACGCAGGGCCCTAGTGCCCTTGCAGACTCCCAAGGATCTAGAGCTATATTGCCTGAACCAGTGAGAGAGGGGAATGTCTGCTGAAATTCAGCAGGGAGAGAATGCATGTTATGGAATACCACCTTTAATTCCAAAATATGATGGCTTCTAATGATTATATGTGTGGCAGAAACAGCAGAATCGTTTTAGTTTATCCTGCCCGATATTTTTTATTAACCAACTAATTGTTAAAACCCACTGCCAAAGGATTTTATTTTATTTTATTTTATTTTTTTTTTTTTTGAGACGGAGTCTTGCTGTGCCACCCAGGCTGGAGTGCAGTGGCCGGCTCTCAGCTCACTGCAAGCTCCGCCTCCCGGGTTCACGCCATTCTCCTGTCTCAGCCTCCCGAGTAGCTGGGACTACAGGCGCCCGCCTCGTCGCCCGGCTAGTTTTTTGTATTTTTTAGTAGAGACGGGGTTTCACCATATTAGCCAGGATGGTCTTGATCTCCTGACCTCATGATCCGCCCGTCTTGGCCTTCCAAAGGGCTGGGATTACAGGCTTGAGCCACCGCGCCCGGCCTGCCAAAGGATTTTAAAACTTAAAACTATCAGAATTTGAATATGGAGTAGATGTTTTGAAAAAGAATAATGTTTCCTGGCATTAATGTTTGCAAGCTCTGCCAAGAGTGGACATACTTGTGATTACACTAACCATTGTGAATATGCTAAAGTTGTATAGTGTTCATCGTTATGCAGTTAATGTTTAATGGTTCCCCACCATGTCAATTTTGTTTTAAATATTTGGTTTATATACTTTGGGTATTTTGATAATTCACATTCTTGCTAGCAAAAATGCGTTGTAAACAAGTGTAAACACCCACAACAACTTTCACAGTAATCTGGCAAAATATGCACTTGATCACACTGTTTCTTAATACAGACAAAATGGGATTGTTATTCTTCTGTTTGTCATATGATTACGGCTGATCTTTCAGATTCAAGAATCCATTAGAAGAATGTACTTGTATGCCTATGACTGAATTAAGACACTAAGATATGTGTGCTATTAATATTATGCTGGCCAAAACAAAACAAAAAAATCTTTAAGAAGTATCATACTTTTCTTAGTAGACATCGTTTTCACTATAGCTAAGGGAATTCTAGGTTTTTGTTTAACAGACCAAAGTAACTGAGACTCCCTTTGAAAAAATGCTAATATCCGTTTTCCAGTCTGTGGTCCAATTCAGGACCATAAAGCAGTTATTTGTCCTGACTTCTCAGTCTTCCTTTATCTTTTGAGAATACTGACCAGTTATTTTACAGAATGTCTGTCAATTCAGTTGGTTTGATGTTTCCTCGTGATTGAATTCAGATTATGTATTCTGGGCAGACATAATACTACTACTTTTTAAAGAAATCTTTAAAAGGCTTGCTTATGACAGTTCCTAACATTAGAAATTATGAGGTCATGTGTCCCTTCAAGAATGAGAACTAAATCTGCATTAAATTTCTTTGCTTCCCTCTTGACTATTTGATTAAATGACTCTTCTTTTTTCAATCAAAACTGCATTGATTTTTAGGTTATTTCAAGCTGAAGTGTCTTCCTGGAGGAGTTTTTTGTTCTTCAAAGAGGCCCATGTAATATGAAACTTTGAAAAGACTCAAATATAAGGTGTTGCCTTTTTGTAGAAGACAATTTTGGAGAAATCTGGGCACATAAGATAATAGAAAGTTGATTAAGGTGCCTACCCAGGCTGTTCTAGGATTGAACACACTTTGAAACCTGGAATTTGAAGATTCAGACAAGTAGTTTATTAAAGAACATCTCTTTAAATTTAAACATATTGTATAAGACATTTAAGATGACTGCCTTGGTCCTGTTCTCAGTTCCCCCCTCCCTCATTTTACATATATGTGGTAAAATAACAGGAGGTTAGTTATATAAAACGCTGAAATATCTTAAACTTTGAGGAAAAATGGCTGCTGATTCAGGCGTTGTGTCACACTAATATGCACAAATTTAAAATATTAAATATGTAATGTTGTATTTATTTAGAACACTGAAGAGGGAAGGCGATACTACTGTTAATTTTACAGCCCTTTAGTGACCATGTAACCTTGACTTGCCCTCTGAGTAAATTCCATTTCTAGTCTTGCTGACTAGAATGGACTTAGAGAGACTGGAGTATTCACTCAGAGGTTTGTTTTTGCCCCCACTGCCTGTAGGGGCCTCAGAGGAGGGCATTTCTGTTTTCCTGATCTTTCAAGAAGGTTGAGTCTGAGTTTTCCCCTGAAGGGTGACCTCCACACTGGATGGAGTTCAGGGTGGTTCGGGGACTGCCTGAAGAGCTGTTGGAGCAGTCTTGGCAGGAACCAGACACTGGCCAGTCTTCATAGGCATCTCAGGGTCTCAAAGGAGCTTGTTCTGATGGAGACTCTAGACTTTCCCACCTGGATCAGTGTGGATCAATAAAACCAGGCTGGCCTTGAAAACGGATTGAAATTTGTGTTGCTGCCTCGATATTACACTTGTGTTTAAGAGCACAAACTCTGTAATTAGACTCTCTTGCCTCAAATTCCTGCCTACTCACAGGTGTGAGCCACCACGCCTGGCCTTTACTGCTTATTTCTAAATTGCTTGACCTTGAGCAAATTATTTAACCGTTCTGTGTCTCTGTTCCCTCATATTTAAAATGGGCAGGCCAGGTGCGACGTCTCATACCTGTAATCTCAGCACTTTGAGAGGCTGAGACGGACGAATCACTTGAGCTTAGGAGTTTGAGGCTAGGCTGGACAACATGGCAATCCCCTGTCTCTACGAAAAATACAAAGATTAGCTAGGCGTGGTGGTGCATGCCCGTAGTCCCAGCTACTTGGGAGGTTGAGGCAAGAGGATCACTTGAATTCAGGTGATCCAGGCTACAGTGAGCCATGATCGTGCCACTACAACCTGAGTGACAGACGGAGACACTGTCTCAAAATAAAACAAAATGGGCAAAATAATAGTATCTACCACATATAGTTGACTGGCACACTTATATATGACTTTAAAGAATGATACCTGGTACATAGTAAGCACTTAGTAAACGTTAGCCATTATTATTCCTCCCCCTCCCCCCCATCCTCTGCCCCTCTACTTTACTCTTCCTTTCCCCCTTCCCAGCCCCCTCTTCTTCTTCCTCCTCCTGAGTTGTCTTGCATACTGTTTATTGTTTGTCTAAGATGCCCCTTGTTCCCCTCATAATACCCTGAGCACTCTCTGTTCACAAAACAGAGGCTAAGCTCCAGCAGCACACCCTACCCTACTCCTCCTGGTGGATTCCTGGTAATCCAAGAGTTTGCCCAAATCATGCCAAGCTGGTGGCAAGGGTTCACTGAGCCAGAACTAGCTCCATAAACAGATTTTCTACAGCCTCATGAGATGAACAGAGAACACATACTCTCCAAGCAACAGTATATTCAGTTTGGCTATTTTGTTTACTTCACTGCCACTGCCAGTCTACGTCTTTGCATCTTTTTCTCATTGAAGAACCTCTTGATTTTTCTCCTCTCTGCTTTCACCAGTCTCAATTCCTTCCAGGCCATTTAATGTTGTGTAATTAAATACAGTTGCAATAATTTCTTTCCTTATTTCAAAAATTGTTAATTGTGCCCCACCGTCTATAGAAACTTGCTAGCTTAGTGTTGACACATCGTCTTGCTTTCTTCTTCACTCTCATTTCTAACCTCATTTCTGAGTCCTTCATCTCCATGCCGTTTCTCAAATGCATCATACAGTTTCATGGCCTAGTACATTTTTACAGTCGTTGATGTTATTCCTTCCATGTCCCCCTCTTTTTCTTCTTTTCCTGCTTTTTCTGTCCCTTCTAATACACACCCACACACACACACACCCACACACACATGTAAAAGTAAACCCTTCAAGTTTCAAATTCAGAGCTGTCTGCCTTAGAACCTTTTCTAATGTTCATCAGTTTGTCCCTTTTCTGTGCTCATGTTCTCTTTCTAAAGTTTCAGTAGAGCATCAGTTTCGGGTTGGGATAATTATTTTAGCTTCTCTGTCAGATATAGGGTGCCCTGAGCCAGGAATTACATTTTATTCATCCTGTTTTATTCACCTATTATTTAGCATAGTCTTACAATTGCAGATGCTCAGTCAGTGTTCAAGGACTGAGATTATAAGTAGCTTGATTTTGGCAAACATATTAAAAAATCTGGGTTTTTACAAAAGATAAATTGGGAGTGTCAGTATTCACATTGTAGGGAAATTTACACTAAGATTCCTCTATAAACATTCCCTCTGCATTTAAAGAAAGCTTTGGTTTACATAAAATTTTAAAACTATGCTTATTGTGTGGAAAAGACCGGGTAATGATATGGAAGGTGCCTATGAGTGAGCATTCAACTATGTGCAATGCACTGGGCTTAGTACCTTAACGTTACTAACTCATTTAACCCTTATAACAGCCCTGTGAGACAGGTCCTATTACCAGCCTTTACACATAAGGAAACTGAAGCTCAAAAAAAGCCAACTAACATGCTTATAAGATCACTTAGCGGGACCTGGGATTCAAGTCTGGGCGTTTGAGGCCCTGCTCAAATGGAAACTTCTCCAGGCCTCCCCACAGGAGTATCCAGAGAACAAAGTGGGAGTCTGAGAAATCACTTACATAGAGTTCCAGTATAAGTTTAAAGTTCAAAAATGTTTCTTAGTCAAAATTCTAAGAGGAGGCATGGTGGCAGTGACAGAAAGAAACTCTTTACTATAGGATCCTAATTGTAGTCAGTTAAATTGGTTGTGTTCTACATAATGATTTGTACCAGGAAGTTCAAAAATTGTTCTCCTACATTTTCTGTACCTCCACTTCCAATCACTATTTTTTTAAGCTTTGTCAGTGACTTACAAGTACAATGATGTGAAGTCAGCTGCTAATGTTTGTGGTACACTAGGAATGAGAGAAATAGGAATAGTTGGAAATAATACTAAGTGTTCAGACTCCTAATCACAACAGGTTTCTGCATGTCATTTTTTAGAATGATACCTATCTGACATATTGCAGTAAGATCGACTCATGACATCTTATCTGTTGAAGTTTTTTAAATCCCAAGGAGGGAAAAGCCCAAGATTGACAGTCTCAGTTTTACAAATGGTCTCTATGTCTCTCAGACATATTATGAAGTAGAATGAAAAATGTTTATGGCTTTTAAAGATACAGCAAATAGACTTCAAAGAAATTTCCAGCTCACAGAGACTTGTTTTGGGCTGCAAACACCCTAGAAGTGCGTGCTCCTCTATGGTTGAGGCTACTTTGGTGGAAATTATTGAGAGGGACTGCTTTTTCTTTGTTTTGTTTTGCCTTTTATGCCAAGATAGAATTCAGAAAGAATCTTGAACGTATAAAATGTTATATCGACCAGAATGCTTTACTCTAGGTATTTTTTTAACACAACCATAAGCCTCAAGGAGAAAAAGCTATTGGGTTCCTCCTCCTCTTTCCCCATAAATACTTCCCTGGAGACTCACTGTGATTCAGTTTCAGTAATTGCCATCTTTCATTGGGAAAGAAGTAATGGCTTAAGTGGGTAGTGAACTCCCTGTGTTGACACACTTCTTGACCTGGGTCCTGTAGCCCCAAGGAAAGCTGCACCTTTGTCTAAGAAGCCGCCTGGTTCATTTATCATCTGTCACTGATTTTTGTGCGGGAATGAGAGACCAAAATTCTCCAGGGATACCACTTACTGTTACGTGACTATGGTTTTAATGGCACAGTCCAGGAATATCCCTTTTTTATGCTAATTTCTCTCCTTTTCAAAGAAAATGGCCTTGACAATTCTGTAATTTTGTACAATGACCCTACTGCAATTAGCAAGCAAGGACAAATCTGCGATTTGACCGCATCAGAGAAACACATCGAAAATGGACACAAATCTAGTGGTGTTTGCAGCTTCAGCATTTCTAGAGATTGTTTTATCAGCACGCTTCTGAGCACAGATCTGGGCCACGAGGAATACCACTTTCCTGGCAGCCAAATATTCCATGTGGCTGGCTCCACCCACATGTACTCCCAGGGAGGGTCACTTAGGTCAATCAAGCGTGTTCTTATCTGTCATAAGAAAGAATTGTGTGCTTCAGATGATGCTCCAGAAGGTTTACGAGGGTTTGCTGGAGGTTTTGTGTTGTTGTTGTTGTTGATTTATGACAGATCTTTCAGGAGTTAGGTTTTATTTGATCTCTCAGTGGTTTTACCACTGACAGTATGGTAGTTAAAAAAAAAAAAATCAGAAATAATACTACTAAGAGAAAGAGGTTTCTTTATTTCTCTAATGGCATACATACTGTTTTTTAAACATGTCCCTTCTATAGATAAAACAATAATTTAGTTTTATCAGTTTTAAGATAAAAACCTTATACTCATCTGAAGAGACTTGGAACAAACAGTTTTTAACCAAACCATCATTGCCTTGTAATGTCCAGAGTCTTGGGCACACAGTCCAGGAGAATAGAGAAGTACAATACATTGCTGTACAGACTGTCAGATTGCCAGAGAATCAAGAGGATTTCAGACTTGGCTTGTAGCAGACAGTTTATTCTTCCTTATAGGACAGCTTTCTTTTATTCACACATGGAAAGATAAAGGGTTTCCCTTGCAGCTGCTAATGAAATAGTAGCCCCAAACAGGGAATGTGCTGAGAGGAACTGGCCTACTGTGCTCAAAGAAGGCAATTCCTATAGTTCCTGGCCCTTTATTCCCTTTGTCCAAGGAATCAGCCCATTGTCTGCTGAAGTCTCATGTCTGGTGCCAAATGCCACAGGGCTGTTCCATTTGGTATCTCTGATAGTTCTTCCCACAATATAGGGCCGCCAGTTACATTCCACAAAAGATAAAAGTTTTTCTTTTTTCCTGATTTTTCTGCCTACTTGATTAACTGCTGTGCCCCAGTGTGATGGGAATTTGTGACTGCAAAGTAAGATGGAACCTGCCTTGCAGACAGATAGATAGAAGTGAGAGAATGTAGGAAGTTAGATGGCAAGTCCAAGTGCTATAAAACACATAGCACTGCTGGTTCTGAAGCAAGCATCCATGCCAAATTGTGTGTCCTATTTTTAGGGAGGGGTTGGATTTCAATCTGACTGAACTGAAGTACGTTTGCCAATCTAAACACTGCCTGAGCCCAAGAATATAACCACAATCAAAGTTAGAAGTCACCGAGCTCTCATGTGGATTTCCAATGAAACTGTCTTTGTAAATATTTAAATATAGGTGTAGATCCTTTTTAAAAGTCAGGAGACCTTTGGAGAGGACCAACAGTGAAGTATATCACGTGGGCAGGGGTGAATGGAGAAAGATTTTCTTTTCAGAAGACGAGAGAGAATCCTTAAAGGAGTCTGGCGGAACACTGAGGACATTGCTTAGGACAGACTCCCAGAATCTTTCCATGGTTTCCCATTAATTATTTTTCCCCTCACTGCTATCATATTTTCCATTTTCTCTCTTGCCTTTTAACTCTAGGAATGTAATTGTTAACTTCTAGTCTATGAAAAGGAATTTTCATCTGTCAGACCTTGAGGCAGGCAATAATTTGGATGTTTTGCCATAGGCAATACTACAGCCAGTATTCAACTCCTGTCCCCCACCCTGAATTAAAACTCACTATTCTGATGTTTGTAATCATGATGAAATGATCAAAATAACTCTTCAGGCCAGGCACTGTGTCCCATGTCTATAATCCCAGCACTTTGAGGAGGCTGAGACGGGAGGATTGCTTAAGGCCAGCAACTTGAGACCAGCCTGGGCAACATAGTGAGACCTCATCTCTACAAAAACTCAAAAAATTAGCTGGACGTGGTGGCACACATCTGTAATCCAGCTTCTTGGAAGGCTGAGGTGGAAGGATTGTTTGAGCCCAGGAGGAGCTGTGATCACGCCACTGCACTCCAACCTGGGTGACAGAGAAAGGAGAAAGACACTGTCTCAAAAGAAAAAAGAAAAATATCCTCTCAATGATGATATTTATACAGAGAGGGTATCTCCTACCCCCTCTAGAATGTACTTACAATTTTGCAGCACAGTAATAAAAATATGAAAGGGACTGATGTCTGTGTGGTAAGGGTAATTAAAGGGGTATGTGTTTACATTTTCCTTCTTTGATCTGCTTCCAGAAATATTTACATGCTTATCATAACTGGGAGGATGAAACCAAATTAGAGTTTTAATATATTTATATGTTTTTGGTCTAGGAAATCATATATATTGCACAACTTAGTAAGATGGTATACACTCTTATTTGTGTAAAATATGTATACTTTTCGCAACTTTTCCTTTCAACTGTTTCATGAAATCTAAAAAAAAAAAAAAAAAAAAC
>NW_016826556.1:481121-489983 GCF_001698545.2 Rhinopithecus bieti
TAAAAAAAAAAAAAAAAAAAACAAAACAAGTTCTCGCTGATAATAAATTTAGACTTGCTTACCTTACAGTTTGTGTTTTGGGGGTTTTTTTTTTTTTTTTTTTTGAGATGCAGTCTTGCTCTGTCACCCAAACTAGAATGCAGTGGTGGGATTGTGGTGCACTGCAACCTCCACCCCCCAGGTTCAAGCAATTCTCCTGCCTCAGCCTCTGGAGTAACTGGGATTACAGGCACCCACCACCATGCTCGGCTAATTTTTTTGTGTGTTTTTAGTAAAGATGAGGTTTCACCATGTTGACCAGGCTGGTCTTGAACTCCTGACCTCCTGACTCCGCCCGCCTCAGCCTCCCAGAGTGCTGGGATTATAGGCATGAGCCACCGTACCTGGCCACCTACAGTTTTCATTAGAACTCATTGGAATGCTATAGAAATGTAAGGAGAGATTACTATCATCACCACCATTTGGGGAGGGGTGTATTAGTGGGTTAATATAAAAAATGTAATTTGAAAATATTCTAACTTATTAAAAGCAACAAGTTACAGTTACTTCATAATATTCATCCTTAGGTTTACAAAGCAAGTATCTTCACCCCTCTTATCTGTGCAAAGAACAGAGGAATTTCAAACATATCTAAAACAAACAGAATAAGTTGGAAAAGTCAAGTATAGCTATCTGACTCACCTTAACTTTGCAAAAATGCTTATCATTCTACTTATTTAGTCTGCATTGCTTATCTGCAGACACTTCTCTTCCTGACTTCTGCATAGTATTTCAAAGTGACAAGATTAAAAATATTTTATGAATCTCTTAGTTGAATTTGGCTTTTAGAAACTGTTGTAAAAAGAGCATTTCTATTCAATTCAAACAGTTTTTGGGAGGCAGTCACCTGCCAGGTACTATACAGTCTGTTGGAGATAAAGGGATGGATATAAAAGTTCCTTGCACTATGGAACATAGTCTAAAGAGAAAATAGGTATTCCTTATTTTTTAATATATTCATTTATTTAACAAGCACTTATATAACTCTTAGTATGTGCTAGGTACTATTCTAAGTAATTTGAAAGTATTAACTCATGTAAGTAATTACGTATGATGAGTGCTTCTAAAGAGGGAAGTGAACGTTTTTATTTAGATTTCACTATAATTTAGTAATAGGAAATGCTAGAAATTTGGCATGTGAGGTCAAGCATAAAGCATTTCTTTCTTACTCTATCACATCTTCAGAATGTGAAACTTAGAACAGAGAGAAATTGGATCCTTTATACCGGGAGGGCAATGCTTGGTTGTGTAATGATCTTCTGACTCTTCAGCAAGTGTATTAGTCCATTTTCATGCTGCTGATAAAGACATACTTGAGACTGGGCAATTTACAAAAGAAAGGTTTAATTGAACTTACAGTTCCACGTGGCTGGGGAAGCCTCAAATCATGGTGGAAGGCAAAAGGCACGTCTCACATGGTGGCAGAAAAGAGAAATGAGCTTCTGCAGAGGACCTCCTTTTTTAAAAACCATCAGCTCTCGTGAGACTTATTCACTATCGTGAGAACAGCATGGAAAAGACCTTCCTCCATGATTCAGTTACCTCCCACCGGGTCCCTCCCACAACACGTGGGAATTCAAGCTGAGATTTGGGTGGGGACACCCAAACCATATCATTTTGACCCTGGCCCCTCCCAAGTCTCATGTCCTCATATTTCAGAACCAATTATGCCTTCCCAACAGTCCCCCAAAGTCTTAACTCATTTCAGCATTAACTCAAAAGTCCTCAGTCCAAATCTCATCTGAGACAAGGCAAGTCCCTTCTGCCTATGAGCTTGTAAAATCAAAAGCAAGTTAGTTACTTCCTAGATACATTGGGGGTACTGGCATTAGGTAAATACAGCCATTCCAAATGGGATAAATTAGCCAAAACAAAGGGGCTGCAGGCCCCATGCAAGTCTGAAATCCAGTGGGACAGTCAAATCTTAAAGCTCCAAAATGATATCCTTTGACTCCATGTCTCACATGCAGGTCACGCTGAGGCAAGAGGTGAGTTCCCATGCTTGGGCAGCTCTGCCCTTGTGGCTTTGCAGGGTGCAGCCTCCCTCCCCACTGCTTTCACCGGCTGGTGTTGAGTGTCTGCAGCTTTTTCAAGTGCAGTGGATCTAGCATTCTGGGGTCTGGTGGCCCCCTTCTCACAGCTCCACTGGATGGTGCCCCAGTAGGTACTCTGTGTGGGGGCTCTGACCCCACATTTCCCTTCTGCACTACCCAAGCAGAGGTTCTCTATGAGGGCCCCTGCAGCAAACATCTGCCTGGGCATCCAGGCATTTCCATATGTCTTCTGAAATCTAGGTGGAGGTTCCCAAACCCCAATTCTTGATTTCCATGCACCGACAGGCTCAACACCACATGGAAGCTGCCAAAGCTTGGGGCTTGCACCCTCTGAAGTCATGGCCCGAGTTCTGTGTTGTCCCCTTCCAGCCAAAGCTGGAGCAGCTGACACAAGACACCAAGTTCTAGGCTGCACACAGCACAGGGACCCTAGGCCTGGCCCAGGAAACCACTTTTTCCTCCTAGGTCTCTGGGTCTGTGATGGGAGAGGTTGCCTTGAAGACCTCTGACATGCCCTGGAGAGATTTTCCCCATTGTCTTGGGGATTAACATTCGGGTTCTTCATTACTTATGTAAATTTCTGCAGCTGGCTTGAATTGCTCCTCAGGAAATGGGATTTTCTTTTCTATTGCTCTGTCAGGCTGCAAATTTTCTGAACTTTTATGCTCTGCTTCCCTTATAAAACTGAATGCCTTTAACAGCACCCAAGTTACCTCATGAATGCTTTCCTATTTAGAAATGTTTTCCACATGATACCCTAAATCATCTCTCTCAAGTTCAAAGTTACACAAATCTCTAGGGCGGGGTCAAAATGCCACCAGTCTCTTTGCTAAAACAACAAGAGTCACCTTTGCTCCAGTTCCCAACAAGTTCTTCATTTCCATCTGACACCACCTCAGCCTGGGCAAAGCCATTCAACAGACCTCTAGGAAGTTCCAAATTTTCCCGTCTTCTTAGCCCTCCAACTGTTCCAACCTCTGCCTGTTACCCAGTTCCAAAGTCACTTCCACATCTTCGGGTATCTTTTCAGCAGCACCCCACTCTACTGGCACCAACTTACTGTATTAGTCCGTTTTCGTGCTGCTGATGAAGACATACTTGAGACTGGGCAATTTACAAAAGAAAGGTTTAATTGGACTTACAGTCCCACATAGCTAGGGAAGCCTCAAATCATGGTGGAAGGCAAAAGGCATGTCTCACATGGTGGCAGACAAGAGAAATGAGCTTCTGCAGGGGACCTCCTTTTTTAAAAACTATCAGATCTCATGAGACTTATTAACTATCATGAGAGCAGCACGTGAAACACCTTCCCCCATGATTCAATTACCTCCCACCAGGTCCCTCCCACAACACATGGGAATTCAAGATGAGATTTGGGTGGGGACACAGCAAAACCTTATCAAAGAGTTTTGTCCCTATTGGTTCTGGTCAATATAACCCAGTTTTATTCATATTGACTTGGAGCAGTCTTTTTCTTTTATTTTTCTTCCTTGATCATGATTGTTGTTGCCGCTATTTCCATACTGTTTTGAGAGAAGTTAATAAATAATACCTCTTTTCAGAGTTTGCTTGCTAATCCCTGTTTCGTAGAGATTGTCCTGCATATGTTACTTTCAAAATGACAATTGAAAAGCTGAACTTTAGTTTGCGTAGTCTTAGGAAGAGTTTTTGTTATTTTAAGCTTCAAATGTAATTTTGTCCTTTGAAAGTTCATTGAGTTCCCTATTGCTTTTCAAGCAACTTATTTTAGAAACAACGTTATACCCTTAATTGTATAATTTGTACTATAATATTTCAAAACACGTTAGAAGTTATTCTGCTTTTGTATACGTTTTATAAATCAAAATGAATTGGGGGGGTTAACCAGAAGTTACTGTAAAGGAAATATCAATGTGTATGCTGCATGTGAATAAAATTCTTACCATGCTTTGCCAAGTCTTTTAACTTCAAAACTTCCCTGAAAAAAATGACTTTTTTTAGTTTATTTGAACAAATTTAGGAGGCCCTAAAATAACATTTTTGTAATAAAATTTTCTTTACTACCTAATGTGTTTAACGTTTGTCTTTTTACAAAAACCAAAACCTCTCTCTTGGGTTGCTCACGGTTAACTAGTTCCAGCCTATTGCTTGTCTAGAGTAAGCCACTTTCCTCTTAGTTCACAATCAGTCAGAAATTATGAGTCCGAGCATCAAGCTACATTTCAGTTGGTAAAGATTATAATCATACATATGTATTGTCTAGTATTTTTGGCCTTTAAAGGAAAAAAAAATGCCATATACTAATCATTTGTGCTGGTATAAATTTTGAAACGTGCCACAAGTGTGCTTTGTTTTTAGGTCCGTACTGTGGAAGTATGACTGTTCCCAGAGAACTCCTGTTGAACACAAGTGAAGTCACTGTCCGCTTTGAGAGTGGATCCCACATTTCTGGCCGGGGTTTTTTGCTGACCTACGCGAGCAGCGACCATCCAGGTATAACAGAAGAATCAACACACATGTCTAAACCTTACCTGTGTAAGAATTCCTCTTGCTACTTATCACCATCCCTGGACATAATTGTGGTCAGGGATGCAGAATTAAGACATGAGGGAGAAGAGGAACATTGTATCTTTGTAAATGGTTAGGTCTGAATTGAATCATGTTGTAGCACAGGGGTGTCCAATCTTTTGGCTTCCCTGGGCCACATGAGAAGAAGAAGAATTGTCTTGGGACCACACATAAAATACACTAACAATAGCTGATGAGCTAAAAAAAAAAAATTGCAAAAAATTTTATAATTACGTTTTAAGAAACTTTAGGAATTTGTGTTGGGCTGCATCCAAGGCCATCCTGGGCTGCATGTGACCCAAGGGGCATGGGCTGGACAAGCTTATTAGCATGTTTGATTGATCAGTTGACTTATATGAGATAGGATTCATCTCATTTTTCCTAAAAACCTTAGATAGCACACCTTTGTGTTCCCCTTCTGATCCTTCTGTCCTCACTATTCTCTGGAGCCCTCCCCCAACCTCCTTCCTAGCTCAGGGACAAGCCTTTTCACCAGTGAGCCCCTCCCCAGCACACACCAGTACACCAGCACGGGAGACATGCACAGTGTGTGCAGGATGAGGAAGTCAGTGTCACACAGTGTAATAACTGTAAAGCTGAAACTTGTATGGGAGAGAAGGGAAGGGAAACACGAACACTGATGAGAGAGAGAAGCATGGGCTCCCGTCCTGGGCTCTTGTGCTTCAGAGTAATTACTGTGCAGCCCATACCATGTCTGCCTATGGTCATAGAGGTTTCTGCTCTCAGTCCTCTCTGGCAGAAAAACTCTGGGAATGAGGTGTGCCATTCATTTTCCTCTTAGCCAATCAGCTCTGACTAATCACAGCAGATGCCTGCATGGCCAGTGTTCACCATATAATGCTTCCAAAGAACTATGACAGTAAGTGTGAAATATTTTGGAAACCATACTATGTTGATCTAAATGCATCGAGATCCACTGTATCTTAGCCTCTATTGCTGAATATTTATTTCATTCTGTAAATTACTCCAGAGAGCACCTTCTTTTTTACAATGCTTGGTCCTGGTTGATGAAAGCTTATATGCTATAGGTTTTCTTGGTAAAGGTCTGCTTCTCTGTCACCAGATGCCACTGGCTAAATTATTGAATTAAAATGTTTGTGGGAACCTTCTCTATGAACTATGTTGGGCTTTTGAAATTGTTTTCTTCCTGTCAGGGGACATTATACATATGGTCTTCATAGGCATATAGTGGGTAGCAACTAAAGAGTGTTGTTGTTTTTTTCTTCTGTTGACTATAGATTCTGCTATCATTTACTAGATGATTGTGTTGAAAAACTGTCGTTGGTGGCAGAAAAAAGAAATGAAAGGAACTCATTAAATACTGGAGATGGTGATTCTCAGTATTTATTTTAAAAGGAAAATTCTGATAACTATGTAGTGAATAAATGCTTTTCAAAACTCTCTTTTATTTTAAAAGAAAGCTTTGCAGCATGAGTGTCCTAGTTTTTATTCATTCTATTAATTGCAATTATCTTTATGACAGATTTAATAACGTGTTTGGAACGAGCTAGCCATTATTTGAAGACAGAATACAGGTAAATATAGGTATCCTAACTGTGTTGCAGTAGTTGTGTATTGCTGAACATTTTGTTTTCCTTTATGTTAAACCAGATACGTTTGTGCTTAAAGCTCTTTTTTACCATTCATGTTGTAACTAATGAAGAATATTTGAAATAGTTTCTTATATAGCAGGAAGTCAGCAAACATTTTCTGTCAAGGGGTAGATAATAAATATTTCAGGTTTTCCAGGCCATACAATCTCTATTGCATTTATTCATATAATCTCTGTTGCTGTTGTAGCAAAAAAAAAGCAGCCATAGACAATGTATTCACTAACAGACGTGCTGTGTTTCAGTAAAACTGTATTTACAAAAACATCAGTAGGGTGGATTTGGTCCATAGGCCATAGTTTGCTGACCCCTGAGTTCCACTATAGGGCCGGTGAATCATTACTGAGTCTAGACTGTATTTTTTTTTCCTGGCTGGTATTTGGGAGTGACTTTTACAATTCTTTCATTTGGGAGGAGGTGCATTTTGTCTTTACCACTAGAGAAAAACCTACTGCAAATAAGAAGATGAAAATTTTCAACCCAGCTTTAACCTGAAAAACCACTTAGCCACTTTGATGCACATTTCCTTATCTATTAAGTAAAACAGTCTAAAGCAGAATTTCTTAGCCTTGGCACTGTTGATATTTTGCGTCAGATAATTCTTTATATTGCAGGGCTGTCCTGCGCATTGTTAGATATTTAGCAGCGTCCCTGGCCTCTATGTCCTAGATGTCAGTTGTGATAACCAAGAATGTCTCCAGACATTGCTGAATGTCTCGTGGTGGGCAGAATCGCCCCCAGTGGAGAACCACTGTCTAGAGATCATTGTCAACAACACTAACAAAAACTGTGACTTTTTTTTTTTTTTTCTGAGACACGGTCTTGCTCTCTTGCCCAGGCTGGAGTGCAGTGGTACAATTATAGCTCCCTATAGCCTCAAACTCCAGGGCTCAAAGTATGCTTCTGCCTCAGCCTCCCAAGTGGCTGGGACAACAGGTATGCACCATCATAGCTGGCTGATTTTTAAATTTTTTAAGAAATGGGTGTCTTTCTGTATTGTCCAAGCTGATCTCTAACTTCTGGACTCAGCTTCCCAAAGTGCTGGAATTACAGGTGTGAAGCGTGGCACCCACCTATGACTCTCTAGAGTGCTTTCCTAGTGCCCAGTATAGCTCTCTGCACTTAGCACAGAGTAAGTCACTCTTGTGAACATTTCAACATGTCTGCAAGGAAGGTTCTGTTACATCCTAAAAAACAAGGTACAAACCAATTAAGACTTGCTGAGGGCTACATACCTCCTAAGTGTAGCCAGGGAGTCAGGCTTAAGAGCCCAGGGTCCTATCTCAGACATTTGGACATTCTAATGAATGAGATTATTTTATGTGCAGAAACAACTCTAGTGTTAACTAATATTAAGTCTAATAGGGGGAATAATGAAAATGAGCAATAATTAAATGTTGCTTTTAAAGTTACTGTTCATCCAATATACACATATGCCAATATTATCTCTTCTAGCTATACCTCTACAGTCCCAGTTGGTGATAGGGCCTCTGGGTAGCAAATGGTCATTTCCTATTCTCCCAAAGAAAGGGAATATATCCAAGCTTACAAGGTGGCATTTTGGTGCCAGACATCTCAGCTTTAGCCCAGCCATTTTGTAGTATTTAGATTAAATAAAAGGCCTGGTGACTAATACAGGTCCATAAGCGCTCATCTGTAATTATGAAGTATAGAAAGTTTTGAAAGCCTTTTGTAGCTCATTTGGTGGTGATTGTTGATTACTATGACCTTAAATTAGTTTGACAGCAAAATTGGACTAGGTTAACATGAGACCATTTAATCTTTACATGTGTTATTTAATATGACTATTAAGGCATTTGACACAGGTATTTTAATGTTTTTTATTAATGTCTGCAGACCCCACCGGTGTATTATGTCATATACATCATTAGAACTGTTTTACTTTTCTAAAAGCCAAGAAATTCTGAATTCTGAAATACAGCTGATTCTAAGGGAATTGGCTCTAGGGAATTGTTACCCTGTAATGGGAATTCTCACTATTTTTATTTCTTAATTCCATGAGTACTGCTGCAATGCAGGGACTCCAAAAGGTCAATGGGAAAAAATTATGGAATATTTATTTGGATAGTTTTGATAATTACTTGTTACATATATAATTTGCCAAGTCAGCAAGAGGACACTGAGAGGAAATGAAATAAAAACAACTTCTGTTCTGGAATCTGTTTGGGCTGGTACACTCTTTTTAAACAAACCAAGTAAACATTATGTAAAGTGGTATATATATAGAAGTAAGGGCACATGGCATGCATCTTCAAAGCTGACAACATTCTTATAATACTTTGGCTTCCTTTTTGTGTGTTTTTTATAGATGTTTATGGCTGTCTTCATATCTTGTTGATATGTTGACACTTGAAGGGACTAGAGATGAAGAAACAATCTAAGAGAGATTATATGCAGTATCAGGGTCCCACTGCTAGCTAAGTAGTGTCGGAGACTGGGCCTCTCTGCTCCTAGCACTGACACCCTTTGGCTGCACCACATGCTATGACATATTTCTGGAAAGTTTTATGAAAAATGACTATTAAGTAAATTGAATCCTAATTTTTTTTTTTTTTTTTTTTTTTTTTTTT
>NW_016826556.1:491004-506318 GCF_001698545.2 Rhinopithecus bieti
TACAGGCTTGAGCCACTGTGCCCAGCCAGGAAGCTTATTGTTTAATAGACTTTATGGTGAATCCTTGTATAAAACAAAGAATTATTGTGTAAAAGTTGCCTTCAGATGAACATTGTAGATCAATATGTATTTTTTCACAAATCAGGTTTCTAATTTGCCATTAAAGCAAGATATTATATGGAGGGCAGAAAATACTTTAAAACTTTAAGTACAGTTTAATATTTTTTGGTTGCGTAATTTAATAAAATATTAATTATTTATTTTTCTTTTTCCAGCAAATTCTGCCCAGCTGGTTGTAGAGACGTAGCAGGAGACATTTCTGGGAATATGGTAGATGGATATAGAGATGTAAGTAATTGAGGGTAATGGCAGAGAATGAATTAAAAGGAGTAAGTGCTTTACTCTGTGTAAATTAATTACTGAGTAAAGTCAAATGAGATAAAAAAAAACTCTAGATAGATGCATGAGTCTCTCTTCTCTGAGAATAAATGAAATAAGTATAAAAACCAAGGTTACCCATGCATTTATTCCTATTTCTAGCATTTCTAGCTAAGCTTATTATAAATGAAATGAAAACCAAAACTTTACCATCTGACAGTGTTATTCCATTCACTTTTTGTAAGAGGTTATAGATTTGCATCCTTTTTGTTATGGTTTATTTCTTTGACATTCCAACTGGTTCCTGTAATAGAGCAAAGGACGTGAATATTCACATCATAGAATAGTGACATTGTGTCTGAGTCCAATGAAGCCATCCACCCTGCTCTTATTCCCCTCTCTCTTTGCAAACCAAGTTCTTATGTCCAATAAGACTGCGTGGGTTATGTAGTAATACATTGTTCCTGCATGTCCTATCTCAGATACATAATCCTCCACTTGTTTCTATTTACAGATTTCTGTCCTGGAAATCTAGTATCTGATTTGTTTAGACATTTACATTGCTATTTGAAGTAGTTGGGTTAATACCCTAGCTTTTGAGAAGTGCCTTAAGTTATTAGAAATCTATAGCAAAAACCTATTGTTGTGAAACTGTTCTTAAAGTTATTAACGTGTATTTTTATGCCTGTGAGAAAATAACCTTTATCTACTTGTTCCAGGTGATTGATAAATCCTCTGTGGCATGGGGAAAAAGTTTGACTGTAATTTTCTCATTTAGCATATTCTGGTTCTGGGAACAGCAGATTTTGTTGTTACTTTGCCTTTCGTTCCCCTTTTCCATATTTTTATTTACAAGATTGACACAGGATACTTATTTGACCTACAAATTACTCTTAAAATGTTTTACACTATTTCAGTGTGAAGATTTACTTGGCTCAGGCGATTCTTAAATGACTACAGGGAATTAAGAGAAATAAAAAGTTGACATTTTTCCCAGCAAAAGAAAGTTTTATTTATTATTTTCCTGTTCTATGCAAGAAATGTAAGAATTATGTACAGTAAGAGAAATAGCATAGTTTTTTCTTACTGTGGATGTTTATCTTACCTCCTGACAGAGCTATATTTTTTAGCATAACAGGTAAATGATTTCCTGTGTGGTAGATGGGAGTACATGATCCGTAAGTGCTGGCAAACAGGTTTCCTATTTGACTCACTAACTGATTTTGCACTATTTGCTTTTAGAATGATTTTATCTGGAAGGAAATTTTGTGTTTTGAAAGCTACTCTCTTCAAAGAACTCGGATTAGTGCCTTTTTGTATATGTCAGTGTCATGGATGTATTAAATACTTATTGCTGCATAATAATATTACCATAAACTTTAGTGCCTTTTTGTATATGTCAGTGTCATGGATGTATTAAATACTTATTGCTGCATAATAATATTACCATAAACTTAGAGGCTTAAAGTGGCACATATTTATTATCTCATTTTCTGTGGGTTAGGAGACTGGACATGGTTTAGCTGGGTTCTCTGCATCAGGGTCTTATAAGGGTGCAGCAAACATGTCCGCTGGGGCTGCAATCTCATTGGAGGCTCAACTGGGGAAGGATCTGCTTCTAAGCTCATGTGGTGTTGACAGCGTTCAATTACTTGTGGATTATTGGATTGAGGGCCTCGGTTTCTTCCTGGATTTTGCCTGGAGGCCATCCTCAGTTTTTGCCATGTAGACCTTCCCAATGTGGCCACTTGCATCCTCAAAGCAAACAAGGGAGAGTCTTTGAGCAAAGGCATCTCCTAGCAAGATAGATTACACTCTTATATGATGTTATCATAGGAGTGGTATCCCCTCACTTTTGCCATATTCTTACAGACTTAGAGGAAAATCTCAGCTCCCATCCACACTCAGGGGGATTCAGAGGAATCCCACAAGATGGGATACAGGGAGTGGGGATCAATGGGGGTTATCTTGGAGTCTACCTCCACAGTGCCTTCATCTTGGGAAATGTGTTCAGTTGTAGCAAGTCTTTTCAGAAGAATTTTGCAACATCAAAGCATATCCTGTAGGTCAGGGTAACAGAATATGTAAAATAAATAACTAGAGGAGCTGTTGAAGAAGTAGGTACCCTGTCTCAGGGAAGAATATATTGTCTTACAGAGCTATTGTAGAAAAGGTATTGGTTTATTCTATGTTACTCCAAAAGGCAGAACTGGGATCAATGGATAAAAGTTATAGGGATGCCAATTTCAGCTGCATATGAGGAATAATCGAACAGTACAAAATGGGATAGGCTGTCTCGAGAAACAGTGATTTCCTAGTCACTGGAAATGTCAGGTGTAGATGTTAAAACCATTTGTCAAGGATAGACTGTCTTTGTGTGGGAAGGCTGCTGTGGAGTAGAGACAGGGGTGGTCTGTCAGGAGGTGTGAGGGGGGAACTTTAAAGGCCTTTTTGAATTTTTGAGATTAGGTAGTTCTGTCTCCTACTGACAAATTTAGGCATCCAAATTGGTGTATGTTTCCAATGCCAGTGAAGAAATATGGGCTTCTCTTAAGATCTGCCTCACCTGCCCCCAGAACAGTTTTTCTTTTGGCACCTTCTCCCCAGCCTGCTAACTAAACCATCTGTTTTTAAGCAGAACACATCACTTAATTAATTTGTTTCAGCAATTCTCCTCTCCCCAGAATGTTCAAGAAGTACTGTAAAATAGAGACAGTAAACATGTAGTGCGCTGCAGTTTAGGAGGAGAAGGGGAGAAACTGGGCCTCTTGTACACACCCAGAAAAAGCCAGAAGGAAATACATTATAATGGCAAGTGATTATCTCTGGGTAGTGACAATATGAGTGATGTTTTTTTTTCATTATTTCCAACATCTCTATAAAGAATGCAAATTTTATGAAGAAAACATTATTGATATGGTAATTAGGACTATAACAGCACAGAAATAATTCATATTATGGAAAGAGGCATATATTTGATAATTTAACATTTTGCTATCATTCCACCAACATTTTTATGCATGTGCTTTATTCTACCTTACTGGTTTTGGTTTGTATTTTATTAAATGCAATCTAAAATGTTTACTTTTTTGTTCTACTTCCTTTTAAAACATTGTCAACACTGTTTTAGTACAAGTTGATTTTTCCTAAAGGAAGAGTTAAGAAAATGCTGGGATGATTTGATAGTTGCTTGAAAGTCGTTTAGCCTTAGTTCACACTGATCTATTTGGCCATCATTTATGGCTTAGTGAGCTTCAGAGATGTTTATTGTGGATGATACCATCCACCTCCAATTGCCTGAGCCATGCAGGTATTCTCTTCAGCTGGCCATTGCATTCCCTTTCCTAAAGAATTATTACATTTACATTATTCTGTTTAAGTATATTTTGTTTAAGATAATTTACTAATTAAAACCATTTGTCAGGGGTAGCTGAACGTCTTAGTATCAAGTAAAATTCATTAGGGAAGCTCGTCATTTTGTTTGTTTGTTTGTTTGTTTGTTTGTTTGTTTTTTGAGACGGAGTCTAGCTCTGTCACCCAGGCTGGAGTGCAGTGGTGTGATCTTGGCTCACTGCAAGTTCCACCTCTTGGTTTCATGCCATTCTCCTGCCTCAGCCTCCTGAGTAGCTGGGACTACAGGCGCCTGCCACCATGCCCCGCTAATTTTTTGTATTTTTAGTAGAGACGGGGTTTCACCGTGTTACCCAGGATGATCTCGATCTCCTGACCTCATATCCACCTGCCTTGGCCTCCCAAAGTGCTGGGATTACAGGCTTGAGCCACTGTGCCCAGCCAGGAAGCTTATTGTTTAATAGACTTTATGGTGAATCCTTGTATAAAACAAAGAATTATTGTGTAAAAGTTGCCTTCAGATGAACATTGTAGATCAATATGTATTTTTTCACAAATCAGGTTTCTAATTTGCCATTAAAGCAAGATATTATATGGAGGGCAGAAAATACTTTAAAACTTTAAGTACAGTTTAATATTTTTTGGTTGTGTAATTTAATAAAATATAAATTATTTATTTTTCTTTTTCCAGCAAATTCTGCCCAGCTGGTTGTAGAGACGGTCTGCTCTACAGAACAGAATGTACATAGGCTAAGTACATATGCTAGGTAATATGTACCCATGTACATAGGCTAGGTAATACAGCTTTCCAATATTTACATTTCAGTGAGACTTAGACTTCAAAATACCTAAAAAATAAAGGCATAAATTGTACCATCTCTTCCAAAGGGAATTTTCAAAAGTCAGGTTCAATAAATGTGAATTTTAAAAATCAGTACCAGCCGGGCACGGTGGCTCACGCCTGTAATCCCAGCACTTTGGGAGGCCGAGGCAGGCGGATCACAAGGTCAGGAGATCAAAACCATCCTGGCTAACACAGTGAAACCCCATCTCTACTAAAAATACAAAAAATTAACTGGGCATGGTAGCGGACGCCTGTAGTCCCAGCTACTTGGGAGACTAAGGCAGGAGAATGACGTGAACCCAGGAGGTAGAGTGCGCAGTGAGCTGAGATCGCACCATGGTACTCCAGCCTGGGTGACAGAGCGAGACTCCGTCTCAAAAAAAAAAAAAAATTCAATACCAAAAAAGTGGCAACTTAAATAAACGTCAATTTTCTTTAAGTTGCATGGATGAGGGAGTGACTGTTTTGAAGAAAATAATCCTGGAAAATGCTGGTAATTTTATCATAATAATATGATAGTGAAACTTGATGGCTAGTCTTTTGGAGATGTATCCTATAGCCTACAATTAATATTAAAAGAAATGGCAAAAAACCACAATTACTTTTGCAGCAACCTATTATGGAAAGCCATAGCTGCAATTAAATAAAATTTTTATAAAAAGGGTATACACCATTGAATTCCTTCAATACTGGGTACTGTGAGAAAGGAGAACATTTGTTGGCCAATGATGCTGTTAGATCCCGTTGCTCGTTGGCCTGCGAACCTGTCCTCTTACAGCCAAGGAGGCTCTGGAACATTCCAAGTCCATTGAGAGCTTTCTATAGGCAGGGTTCCTAGGATGAAGACCAGTGATCCCAAAGACAGTGGGAATAGCTGCCCAGCAGACCACTGAACCAATGTGGTTTTCATTCTGGGGTTTAGCAAGGAAGACAGGCCTGCATGTGTCCTGTAAAAGGTGCACTGGGTACCCTTTAGAATCACAAAGTGACAGACCTTCAGAAAAGACACTAGACCAGCAGTCCCCAACCTTTTTGGCAACAGGGACCACTTTTGTGAAAGACAATTTTTCCACAGACTGGGTGGGGGATGGTTTCAGGATGAAAGTGTTCCACCTCAGATTACCAGGAATTAGATTCTCATAAGGAACACATAATCTAGATTCCTCACATGGGCAGTTCTCAGTAGGATTTGCACCCCTGTGATAATCTAATGCATTTGCTGATCTGACAGGAGGTAGAGCTCAGGCTATAATGTGTGCTCGCCCACCCCTCACTTCCTGCTGTGTGGCCCGGTTCCTAACAGGCCACTGACCAATACCAGTCCACAGCCTGGGGGCTTGGGGACGCATGCACTAGACCGCATCGAGTCTAGGCTTGTCGTTGTCCAGAGGAATGGGAAGCCAGGTCAGGAGCGGTGGAATGACTTGCATATACCTCATGGAGTTAGAGGCAAAGCCAGGATAAGATAAATTGCTAAATTTAAATTCTGGACTTTTCCTTTTCAGTTGGCTCCTCCATTTTGTTTGGACCCAGGAGTCCAAACTGATGATAAGGAAGCTTTTTAATGAAAGAAAATTCAGGAAAAAATACACAGAAAATTCAGGAAAGATAACAATGCAAGCTGCATTCTTATTAAAGAGTACAATCTTTTTGTCTTCTAATTTTAATTATTTTTTTCCTCCAAAATTAGGGAGGGTAGTATTTGCATCTCTGTTTCAGCATTATCATGTTTTCTCTTTTTTTTCTATTGTGAAATCTTTCTTTTGTTATGATAGCAGTTATTGCAAAACTGACTCACTTTGCCAAACCTAATCTAGTTTGGGAAATATGAACTCTCTAAATTGACGATCACAAAGTTCTCAACTTTATTGCAAATATATTAACTGCAAAATATGATTTGTCTCATTAGTCCTCATAGTATTGTAACTTAAGTCTAAGGGAACTTTTCCGTTGTAAATAAGGTAAGCAGCATTGTCATTAACAAAAACAAATTCTTGAGTCCAGTTATTGAGACACAATTTCATGAGCTGCCTTTCTATGTTGGCATTAATACTCATGAAGAAGTGGAGCATAGCTAAGGTTTGTTTAGGAAATTATGTTTCTTATCCCCTCAACTCCTGGATCTGAGTGCCTTATCACCTTTCCACAGAGGTCTTTGCTTGGGGACCTACAGGCCTGGACACCCCATAGAAAGTTCTAGTCATTTCTGTAGCCCCAGTTCCTGACAGAGCCAATTCCAATCCCACAACCACCTATAAAGCAGAACCAGTCTGCTGCTCCTGCTGCATCTGTCAGAACAGCCAGCAGCCTGCTGACACCTCACATTGAACATCGCAGGGCTGAGCTGGCACTGGCTTTTTGATGCCTCCTGAGGGGATTCAGGAAGTGAGATGGAGGCCGTCAGCCCTGAGTTGCTCGTCATCCCTCTAGGAACTTCGTTAAGCTTTCTGTTCCATTTAATGTTCTGTGGCTGTCATTACCGTTGTCGTTTTGGTACCTTGATAAATCTCTAAATTAATTTAAAAATGAATATGTGGAATTGAAAGTTTAGCTTCATAAATGATAACTTGGCATGTGTGTCTAATAGCCTAAGAAACTGGATCTGTTATCGATTTCTGCTTAACAGGCCACTCCAAAATGTAGTGGCTTGAAGTAGCAGCCACTTTATTTGCTGATGAGTTTGAGGGTGATAATTTGGGCTCCACCCACACTGAATTGGATTAGTAAGCTCCCTTAGCCTGGAATCACTCTTGTGGCTACCATCATATGGCAGATTAACTGGGGCTCAAGAGTCTAAGGTGGCTTCAGTCACATGTGTAGCGGTTGGCTAGGCCCTGTTATCTGCAGCAGAACAAAGTAAGCCACATGGCCCAGAGTCAGTGAGAGAGGTGACCACTCCAGGGCATGGCCATTGGCAGGCTTTATTCATTGGGGCTACTACTATAAATTACCACAGAAACAAAATAGAAAACGCCAACTATATTTTAACTGTGTTCTTTTAAGTTCTGCATAATAATGTTGCTGTGTTTCAGACCTCTTTATTGTGCAAAGCTGCCATCCATGCAGGAATAATTGCTGATGAACTGGGTGGCCAGATCAGTGTGCTTCAGCGCAAAGGGATCAGTCGATATGAAGGGATTCTGGCCAATGGTGTGCTTTCGAGGGAGTAAGTACTTTTTTTCAGTACCGTTTGTTCTGAGTAGAAGGTAACCCTGAAGGATAATTAATCAGCTCACAACTTTGAAAAGACAGCAGGGATGTGATAGCAAGGGTTTGTCTACTGGAAAAATATGCATGAGTGCTTAGAGCAGCATTTCTGGTCTCTGCATGGATGATAAATGTAGCGATCAGAAAGCTCACTGCTTATGCTGACATGTAAATTAAAATGGCGCACTCTGAAGCCCTGGGGCAGAGGAATTTTTTACCCTCAGGTGCTTTTGTGGGAGAAAATAAAGGCTTAATCCTTTTTGGGTTTTTACAACTTCAGTAAATTACTGGTTGTCTCCAATATTATCATCAGCTGAAACCCTTACAGAACCACCGAGCTCCCTGGAAGACTCCTAGAGACAGTCGTTCAGTGATGAGTTTGGGAAGTGAAAAAAGGTGGCCTTTATTAACACTGTTTAAAAGATGGCCTTTGTTAACGTTATATTCTTCATTTGTTTTATCCTGTGCTCTTTTAGCTTCATGAGAAAAAAAAAAATGTGTTAAGTGCTTTAAATGGTTCAACTTAAAGCTTTTCATATTTTCAGATTTCCTCAGCCACTAGAAAGTGTACAACTAGAGCTGTGTAAAACTCAGTGTCAGCCTGCCTTGTGGTCCAGACGTCCACACATATAAACAGGCAGCTCAGAATGGCCAAGTGGGAGACACTCCCGGAGTGGAAACCTAGTGAGGGAAAAGTGCTCCTTGAACCACTGTATTTCTCTCTCTCATTCTCTCCTTGTGCCTTCTGCAACTCTGTTTCTTGGACAGGTTTTCACATGGCCTGGGTTCCAAGAATAAGGCACAAGACAGAGGTTTTAGGCGTTTTGGGATCCATAAGTCGGGGAAAAAATGTCAGGACCTATATGTTCTATCACTCATTAATCTGTATGATGTTCTCCCCTGCCCCTGCTATTTTGTCCTAGCCCCTCTTGCATCAGAAAGAACATGGTCATACTTTACTGTTCCATTTTCACAATGGATGGTGGGCCATCTTATCTTGGATAGGTTCTCAGGTTAGTCAGCATAGATATGGTGACTCTGATGTTATTTTGATAATTGTATAGTAGTGTTTTCCTTCCCCTCCTACTTTTATTTAAGTGTATTATAGTTAGCAATGTCATAGATCAAATAGGTATCCTGACCACAAGTTGTGACATTGCTTTTGTTGGAAAATGTGTCTTAAGTTCTGCAGAACCAACTTATGAACTCACATATAAACTTTGGGCCTAACACCCATTTCATGATTGGGGTTGTTGGCTCATGCTCATAGGCAGTGGCATTTGGAAGCAGTAACTGAAGTTAGGGGAGAGGTGGTTAGGTCATCTTCAGGAAGAAGGTGAGTCTTGTGTTTGATGGAAGGCAGGAACAATGCTTAGAGGGATTATAGGGGTAGGGTCAAGACTGAGGAGCAATGTTAGAGAGGGGTGGTGGTTAGAGAGCATGGTGCCATTGGCACACCATGCTCGCGGCCAGGAGGCTGGCTAGTGGGTGTCTATGGAGAAAAGGTAGAGCCTCTCACTGGCAATTCTGAGTTCAGGGTCAGGGTGGGGTAACTACAGAAGATGTTCCAACATAACTCTTTCACAGGCAATGCAAGTCGTACTGTACGTAATCCACAAAAGACTTCCATCCACCAAGGACAGCGGTGCATGCCGGGCACTTGGACATGCAGGCTTACCTCACGATATTTGTGTTCTCTGCCTACCATGACCCTCCCATTTACCTTCCCCTTCTGGATAGATTTTAGCTATGAGAGGACACAAAGTGTTCTTTTCATATTACCTGAACATTCAAAGACAAGTCTCTAAATTTGTGCCAAGGTTTAAGATCCAAAAGTTCAGTAACAGTATGCTATTAGAAACTAAAATCTTGACTCAGATGAATAAAATGATACATATATACTCACATATATGTAACATTTTCACAAATATTTGTCACATGCTTTTCAGAACATTAAAATTTATTTTAAAATTTACACCCTGATTTATAGTAAAAGTGATCACTTATGCACAGTAATCTTTAAATGCCAACTTGACCTTGACTTTTGAGAATGTATTCTTTTTTCTGTTTTTTGATAGTTTCTTCTGTTGATACAAGGGTGCTACCTCAGGAAGATAACAGGCTCTAGCCTGAATTTGTTAGGTGCTACCACCTCCAAGCAGGAACGAAGAACTACCCTTTGGCTTTCAGTCTGTTTTTTGGAATCGTTTGTCTGTATTTGTATACATCTGAATGCTCTTTGTGTAGGAAAACAGGATAACAAAAGTGTAACTTGGATTTTATCCTACTTTTGAACAAGCATTATTAAAACTATTGAATAAATTAGACTTTATGCTCTCAGTTAACTTCTGCTACGTCGACTGGACTTAATACGTACATATATAATATATTTTATATAATTTGAAAATTATATATTATTTTATAATATATAATTATATAATTTGATATATATAATTTGAAGTTAAACTTCCATGCAAAAAGCAGAGTACAGAAATCTAAACCATTAATGAATTAGAAAAGGTTTTGCTTCATATTCCTTATAGTTATTTGTACTAATTGTCTGATTTTTATTTTGGGAGTATAGAAAGTTCAGCATCATATCAAGATCTCTTCTTATTTCCAGGTCTGTGATTTTGCACTGACTTTTTGCACTGAGCAAATAGTTAACTGTATGTTNAGAAAAAAAAAAAATGTGTTAAGTGCTTTAAATGGTTCAACTTAAAGCTTTTCATATTTTCAGATTTCCTCAGCCACTAGAAAGTGTACAACTAGAGCTGTGTAAAACTCAGTGTCAGCCTGCCTTGTGGTCCAGACGTCCACACATATAAACAGGCAGCTCAGAATGGCCAAGTGGGAGACACTCCCGGAGTGGAAACCTAGTGAGGGAAAAGTGCTCCTTGAACCACTGTATTTCTCTCTCTCATTCTCTCCTTGTGCCTTCTGCAACTCTGTTTCTTGGACAGGTTTTCACATGGCCTGGGTTCCAAGAATAAGGCACAAGACAGAGGTTTTAGGCGTTTTGGGATCCATAAGTCGGGGAAAAAATGTCAGGACCTATATGTTCTATCACTCATTAATCTGTATGATGTTCTCCCCCTGCCCCTGCTATTTTGTCCTAGCCCCCTCTTGCATCAGAAAGAACATGGTCATACTTTACTGTTCCATTTTCACAATGGATGGTGGGCCATCTTATCTTGGATAGGTTCTCAGGTTAGTCAGCATAGATATGGTGACTCTGATGTTATTTTGATAATTGTATAGTAGTGTTTTCCTTCCCCCTCCTACTTTTTATTTAAGTGTATTATAGTTAGCAATGTCATAGATCAAATAGGTATCCTGACCACAAGTTGTGACATTGCTTTTGTTGGAAAATGTGTCTTAAGTTCTGCAGAACCAACTTATGAACTCACATATAAACTTTGGGCCTAACACCCATTTCATGATTGGGGTTGTTGGCTCATGCTCATAGGCAGTGGCATTTGGAAGCAGTAACTGAAGTTAGGGGAGAGGTGGTTAGGTCATCTTCAGGAAGAAGGTGAGTCTTGTGTTTGATGGAAGGCAGGAACAATGCTTAGAGGGATTATAGGGGTAGGGTCAAGACTGAGGAGCAATGTTAGAGAGGGGTGGTGGTTAGAGAGCATGGTGCCATTGGCACACCATGCTCGCGGCCAGGAGGCTGGCTAGTGGGTGTCTATGGAGAAAAGGTAGAGCCTCTCACTGGCAATTCTGAGTTCAGGGTCAGGGTGGGGGTAACTACAGAAGATGTTCCAACATAACTCTTTCACAGGCAATGCAAGTCGTACTGTACGTAATCCACAAAAGACTTCCATCCACCAAGGACAGCGGTGCATGCCGGGCACTTGGACATGCAGGCTTACCTCACGATATTTGTGTTCTCTGCCTACCATGACCCTCCCATTTACCTTCCCCTTCTGGATAGATTTTTAGCTATGAGAGGACACAAAGTGTTCTTTTCATATTACCTGAACATTCAAAGACAAGTCTCTAAATTTGTGCCAAGGTTTAAGATCCAAAAGTTCAGTAACAGTATGCTATTAGAAACTAAAATCTTGACTCAGATGAATAAAATGATACATATATACTCACATATATGTAACATTTTTCACAAATATTTGTCACATGCTTTTCAGAACATTAAAATTTATTTTAAAATTTACACCCTGATTTATAGTAAAAGTGATCACTTATGCACAGTAATCTTTAAATGCCAACTTGACCTTGACTTTTGAGAATGTATTCTTTTTTCTGTTTTTTGATAGTTTCTTCTGTTGATACAAGGGTGCTACCTCAGGAAGATAACAGGCTCTAGCCTGAATTTGTTAGGTGCTACCACCTCCAAGCAGGAACGAAGAACTACCCTTTGGCTTTCAGTCTGTTTTTTGGAATCGTTTGTCTGTATTTGTATACATCTGAATGCTCTTTGTGTAGGAAAACAGGATAACAAAAAGTGTAACTTGGATTTTATCCTACTTTTGAACAAGCATTATTAAAACTATTGAATAAATTAGACTTTATGCTCTCAGTTAACTTCTGCTACGTCGACTGGACTTAATACGTACATATATAATATATTTTATATAATTTGAAAATTATATATTATTTTATAATATATAATTATATAATTTGATATATATAATTTGAAGTTAAACTTCCATGCAAAAAGCAGAGTACAGAAATCTAAACCATTAATGAATTAGAAAAGGTTTTGCTTCATATTCCTTATAGTTATTTGTACTAATTGTCTGATTTTATTTTGGGAGTATAGAAAGTTCAGCATCATATCAAGATCTCTTCTTATTTCCAGGTCTGTGATTTTGCACTGACTTTTTGCACTGAGCAAATAGTTAACTGTATGTTCACACAGCCTCTTCCACTCATTTAGATTTGAAATCTTCAGGGAGCAGTTGTTTTTATCTGTGTTGTTTTGCTCTTGGGGAAACACTGTACATGCGGTCATTGAACTTATGTTCCCACACATGATTGTTTGGCATTCAGGAAAAACCAGAGAAGGAAGCATTGCAGCTGAGGAAGGAGTCCCTAAAGTAAATATCCAGGGCTCTTCTGGGATTCATCTCCGGTCAGGTCATTTCCTTGATTTGAAGAGACCAGAATGGTATCAGGAAGAGGGACTGACCTCATACAGAGGACGATGGTGCTAACCATCAGAAGCGAAAACCTTCTTTCTGTTTCCATCAGATGATTCTTGATTGCTTCTGTAGCCCTCTGGGAAGGCTCCTTACTCCTGTAATCTGATTGAATTCATTCACTCTAATGTGTGAATGCTTCAGAACCCTAACCTCCCTAGGGTGTTTTTATTTTTAAAAGAATAGGCCTATTAACCTATAGAGTTCTTTAAGTGGTCTGTATGTAATTCGTTCAATGGAATTAAATGGAAAAACATTTTCCAGTTGATAACGGAGGAAAGCCAGACAGAGAGCTGTTAGAAGCAGAGCTTCTCCTGGTTTCTTCTCAGGATTAACTCCAAAGTTATCCTTTCCATACTTTTTGGTCAACAACAAAACGAATATTTCATGGCAATGGGAGTGAGCTTAGTTTCCTAGGGTTGTCGCAGCATTATTTAGGTTTATTTGAGCCACATTTCAAATTTAACAGCATAGGAACATTAGAGAAAATGGAAAAAGAGACAAAAGAGAGGTTCTACATAAATCTTAATACAATTTTAATATGAATAGCGCCTTTCTTTAAGTGTCAGGAGAGTTGAGTTCTCATCCAAGCTTTTTTGCTAACTGTGAACTTAGGCAAGTCCCAGGACCCGTGTGGGTCTGAGTTTTCTCATGTAAATAATGATTGGTGCCTGCATTATATTCAATGCAGAGATTATAGAAGAACCTATATGTAGAATACCAGGTTTTATGGAGTCTGCCAAGCATAGACAATGTGAAAGAGAAAATCTATTCTAGAGAGTTTCACTACCCATTACTTCTAAAAAGAGCTTTTGATGGGAAGGTACTTATACTCTTGGCCAGAGTACTTTTGGGTTCTTTGTGGATTTCATGTTTTAGTACTCTCTGTGTCCATTATTCCCATCTCTAATTCAGAATTAAACATTTAAAATAATAAGCAGCACCGAGATTGTAAAATAGTTGTAAAAAGTTGGACACAACCGGGGCATCTACCTTTTGGTGTTTACCTCTAGTATCTAATACCGTGCACATAAAGCTAATGTTGAGGCCCCAGATTTTCCATTCGTTCTGTTTATTTTCATACCACTGACTTTGTGAGGGATTTTTTTTTTTTTTTTTTTTTGAGATGGAGTCTGTGAGGGATTATTTTAAAGGTTGATCTGGTCTTCAAAGGTAGATAAGGACATTCCTGTGGCCTTAGGAATCTCTTCTGCACTGAAGGAGACAACTGCAGAATGAGGCTGATGCGATCATTTCTCGTGTGATAGTGATAGAGGCAGCAGTGAGGCCAGCTCACTGACATGCTGTGTGTTTTCTCCAGCTGTTCCTTGTCATCCAGGAGCAGGAGCTGGTTCAAGGCTTGGTGCTGGTTGCTACAGTAGGTAGGAGTGTGGCTGTGGAGAGAGAGACAGGGCGGAGACTGTCCCAGAGTAACACTGCTGAAACAAGATGCTCAATGAGAGTCGAAAGATCTGTGGGGAAGGCAGATGGAAATGAGTGGGACACTTTAAGGTGACTGCTGAAACAAAGGGAGATTTCAGGGCAGTAATCCTTTCTGTCTTCATCATCTTGCATTAATTGATTGAG
The DNA here is from genome assembly GCF_001698545.2 of Rhinopithecus bieti. Taxonomy (NCBI): domain Eukaryota; kingdom Metazoa; phylum Chordata; class Mammalia; order Primates; family Cercopithecidae; genus Rhinopithecus; species Rhinopithecus bieti. Next base: position 505,537 of record NW_016826556.1, read on the forward strand.
ATGTAAGGTTATTCCTGAGACTGTATATCTACACATTCCTTTCCAATAAATTCAGCATGGTGGAAATAGCACAGGATTCTGATTCAAAAGCAGCATCTCAGAGTCCTAGCCCCTTGTCACCTGTATGAATTTAGGAAAGTTGCTTACCTTCTGTGGGTCTAAGTTTCCTGTTGTATAAAATACTGATGATGAAGATAATACCAGTAGGTTTGCAGGGGTGTTGTGAGATCATGTGAGGAAGCACAGGTGGGAAAGCTCTGGGATGTAGCTATATTAGTCACTAAGATCTAGGTAAGCAACTCGCCTTCTCATGTTTGTCTTTATTGTTTCAGTGGTTCCCTGTCAGACAAGCGATTTCTGTTTACCTCCAATGGTAAGGATCATGTTTTCCTTCAGAATTTGATATTTTCGGTGGCTCACACCTCTAATCCCAGCACTTTGGGAGGCTGAGGCAGGTGGATCACGAGATCAGGAGATCGAGACCATCCTGGCTAACACGGTGAAACCCCATCTCTGCTAAAAATTCAAAAAATTAGTGGGCTTGGTGGCAGGCGTCTGTAGTCCCAGCTACTTAGGAGACTGAGGCAGGAGAATGGCACCAGGAGACGGAGCTTGCAGTGAGCCGAGATCGCGCCACTGCACTCCAGCCTGGGTGACAGAGCGAGACTCCGTCTCAAAAAAAAAAGAGAATTTGATATTTTGAAAGTCTTCAGTAGTAGTTTATTCCTCCATACCCTTCAGATTATATAGTTTAAAAGGTTTTTTTTTTTTTTTTTTTTTTT
>NW_016826556.1:506803-540742 GCF_001698545.2 Rhinopithecus bieti
TTTTTTTTTTTTTGAAGCAGAGTCTCATTATGTTGCCCAGGCTGTTCTCAAACTCCTAGGCTTAAGCAATCCTCTTCCTTCAGCCACCCACACCAAATCTTCTTGACTTAACCATCCACAGGACAATAAGCCAAATTAACATTAAGCAGAAAATACGTTTCTTTGTAATCTAAACTCTCTCTCAGACTTTTGCCAAAATAGTAAAAGTGAAGTATTTATTTTAAGATAAATCCCTTTATCTTAGATTTTAAGAGAAAAAGCTTTCAAATATTGCAATTTGGTTTGTTACTATTTTGAATAAAGTTACTGAAAATGAGTATACAGAATAAAGGCTTTTTAGCTTCTCCATCATGGAATGTATTCTACATAAATATTCTCTCTCAGCATAAACCATTTCAAGGAAGACACTACGAATATTTCTTCTTTGCCTTTATTTGCTGACTTCACATTGGCATATTGGGCATGGTATAGTTAAGGTCCTTTGGATGAATACTGGGTACAACTTACTGATCTTCAGAGGACTTAGACACATCTGCTTTTCAAGTACGTGGAAAAAATGGGGTTCCCCTCTTATTCTAAATATTTTAAAGTGAGAAAGAACACAGCATTTTAAACCTTTAATACAGATTGCACTTTGTTGAAATCAGGATGAATTTAGAAGGTTAGAAAATGAAATCTACAGTGGGGACGAAAAGGTGTCACTTAAAAAGGATGTGACTTGGAGGTCTATTAAAAAGAAAAGCAGTAACAGCTTCAAGACATGGTAGTACAAATGAGTGAAATGCAAGTCTGGACCATTTAAAAGCTGGTAATTAAACACTAGATTCCATGTCAGAATAAAAGTCAACCAGTTGAATATTTCTAGGTGAGATGGGGTACTACTTTTTTTTTTTTTTTTTTTTTTTTTTTTTTTTTTTTTTTTTTTTTTTTTTTCTTGTTTTTCAAAATTTTTTTTTTTCTTTTTTGTTTTTTTGTTTTTTTGCTGTTATTTTATGTCTGTATCTCAAATATCTTACTGTACTCTTTTTTCCAGGTTGCAGCAGATCCTTGAGTTTGGATCCTGATGGGCAAATCAGAGCTTCTTCCTCATGGCAGTCGGTCAATGAGAGTGGAGACGAAGTTCACTGGTCTCCTGGCCAAGCCCGACTCCAGGACCAAGGCCCATCATGGGCTTCGGGTGACAGTAGCAGCAACCACAAACCACGAGAGTGGCTGGAGATCGATTTGGGGGGGAAAAAGAAAATAACAGGTGCAGAAAATAACACAAGTGCAAAGTGCAGGGGTAGTTTCCTGACTGTAAATGACTTGCAGTTGAAAATATGCTTATTGTTTACATAGGTACCTCTCTGCCTACCTCCAAGTTCTTGAAATATTTGAAAATGTAACAAATCTTTACATTCTTTCTGTGAAAAGAATCTGTATGCAAGTTGTAAATATGGATATATGGATTAGAGAGATTTTTTTTTTCAATGGTGAAACCTTTATATGGTGTATTGTCAGTGTGAAAACATTAATCTGTGAACAGATTTTTAAATGCAACTAATGTAAGTTGGCCTGTGAGATGATTTGAGGTTTCAAATGAGGGAGAAAAAAATGAAACTTGAAATCATAATACATGTTATATTTAACAAACTTTTTAAAATAGCCTGTAAATATTATTTTCTTACAAGGAATTAGGACCACAGGATCTACACAGTCGAATTTCAACTTTTATGTTAAGAGTTTTGTGATGAACTTCAAAAACAATAATTCTAAGTGGAAGACCTATAAAGGAATTGTGAATAATGAAGAAAAGGTAAGAGGTAACCCTGGAGGCAAGAGAACTGAGTAGGAGAACAGGCCTGTATATATTTTCGTCAGTGTGTTTACATTAAATATCTCATTAATAAAAGACAGTGAGACCAGGCATGGTGGTTCATGCCTGTAATCCCCAAGCTTTGGGAGACCAAGGCAGGAGGATCATTTGAGACCATCCTGGGCAACATAGCAAGATCCCACCACTACAAAAAAATTTTTTTTAAATTACCCAAATGTGGTGGTGCACACTTGTAGTCCTAGATACTTGGAAGGCTGAGGCAGGAAGAACACTTGAGCCCAGGAGTTCAAGATTACAGTGAATAACGATTGTGCTATTGCACTACAGCCTGGGCAACAGAGTAAGATCCTGTCTCTAAAATAAAATAAAATTTTTAAAATGATGATGGGCTGGTCGTGCTGGCTCACGCTTATAATCTCAGCACTTTGGGAGGTCAAGGCAATGGATCACCTGAGGTCAGGAATTCGAGACCAGCCTGGCCAATGTGGTGAAACCCTGTCTCTGCTAAAAATACAAAAATTAGCCAGACCTGGTGGCTGGCGCCTGTAATCCCAGCTACTTGGGAGGCTGAGGTAGGAGAATCATTTGAATCTGGGAGGCGGAGGTTGCAGTGAGCCAATATTGCACTCCAGCCTGGGCGACAAGAGCGAGACTCTATCTCAAAAAAAAAAAAAAAAAGGTGCTTTCTTGGCATGCAAGAATAAGAAATGTGTCCATAAAAATCTTGAGAGATCTTTTGTGATTTAATTATTTTCCACTTCAGGAATGAAATACTTGTGCTTTTCTTGGGAAATGATAATTGGCAATGTGAAATGGTTGCTTCAGTATAAGCATGGTGGATGTTTGAGTTGGACATTTGTCTTGGGATCCTGTTAGTGGCAATGAGAATTTGGAAGGAAACAGCAAAAGTGAGAGAGCTGAAGCCTTGCGCTCTTGAGGTTGCTTGTCTGTAGCACCAGCTAAATGTAGAAATATTAAGGTCAAATAATACAACAAGGCAATTTTAGCTTCTTTATCCAAAGTGAAATTTAAGTCAGTAAACAGATGAGCAGCATGGCCTTAGTTAGATAAATTGACCCTTGTTTGCAAAGCCTCGTATCTTTAATATGGTCAGTGTCTAGAAAAATGCAACAGACATAGAATCCTTGCCTTGGTTTCATATAACCAGGTATAAGTGGGATGATAAACATCTAAAAACTAACTAATAGAATCTTCAGGTAAAAATAACTTCCTTCTATAGGTGTTTCAGGGTAACTCTAACTTTCGGGACCCAGTGCAGAACAATTTCATCCCTCCTATCGTGGCCAGATATGTGCGGGTTGTCCCCCAGACATGGCACCAGAGGATAGCCTTGAAGGTGGAGCTCATTGGTTGCCAGATAACACAAGGTAGGGCTCAGGGCAAGCCAGTGAGTTACTCAAGTTTGGTCATATTTTTTTTTTGCCTATCATTGTTACTAATGTGGTTTTCCCAACATCCCTCCTCTCTCAGGTAATGATTCATTGGTGTGGCGCAAGACAAGTCAAAGCACCAGTGTTTCAACTAAGAAAGAAGATGAGACAATCACAAGGCCCGTCCCCTCAGAAGAAACATCCCCAGGTAGAGCAGTGATTGTTTTGTGGTTTCATAAGAAGCATAACTAGTACCCCGCTCAATATCAGTAACTTCAACAAAATTTATTTTTCTCTGTCATATAAATGCTGGAGGTGGATGATCCAGTGGTATTGGCGCATATTGTAAAATGATGTATGTTTACAGCTTTTTGTTGCAGTATTATAAATAGAAAAAGATTAGGAATGAACTTACGTGCCCTTCAAACACTAGGTACGTATTTTGTGGAAAAATAAAATGTTAGCACATTCATGCAGTGGAACACTCTGCAGCCACAAAAGAAAGAATTGGTAATATAAAAAGCTCCCTGAGATATAGAGGCAACTTAAAAAAAAAAATAAGCAAAATACAGAACTATCTAAGTAGCACGCCACCCTTTCTGCAAAAAGGAGAAATAAAGAATAAATATCCATTCCATTGTCTCTGGAAAAATGTCAAGAAACATAATGCAGCTTTCTGTGAAGGAGGAACAGAGGTAGGAGGGACACATTCCATTCCATACTTTTGTGTACTTTTTGCATTTTGAACATGTAAGTGTATAATCTGTTCAAATAATGAACATTAAAAGTACCTTTTTTCAGAATATAAAATAATTTGCATATCAATTTTACAAGATTTGGAAAGATTAGAAAAACACAAATAAGAAAACAAAACTTAGTATAAATCAGTATCCATAGATAATCACCAAATCTCACTGTTTCTAGTCAACTATATTTATATTTCTAACTTTAAGACAAAAATGGTAGCATATTATTCTGTTCTGCAGCATATATTTTTCATTTAACATTGTATCATGAGCATTTTCCAATGTTATTGGAAGGTTGAAAACCCCAGTTATTAATGTCTTTATAGTATTTTTCACATGGATAAACCATTATTGACCATTTCCCTGCTGTTGGATGCTGAAGTTGTTTGATTTTCCCCAAATTTTCACTCTTAAAAATAACACCGCTGCTGGATGCAGTGGCTCACGCCTGTAATCCTCGCACTTTGGGAGGCTGAGGTGGGCGGATTGCCTGAGCTCAGGAGTTTGAGACCAGCCTGGGCAACACAGTGAAACCCCGTCTCTAATAAAATACAAAAAATTAGCTGGGCTTGGCAGCATGCGCCTGTAGTCCCAGCTGCTTGGGAGGCTGAGGCAGGAGAATTGCTTGAACCCAGAAGGCGAAGGTTGCCCAAGCCGAGATCACACCACTGCACTCCAGCCTGGGTGACAGAGCGAGACGCCATCTCTAAAAAAAAAATAACATTGCTGTTACTTATACACAAATTTTATTTTCATCTAAGTCCCTTTTCCCCTTCTTCATGAATTGCATTTTTCCATTCCTAAGCATCCCTTTATCTTCTTCCCAGAGATCACAGAAGAGAAAGATGAAGAGCAAATATTTTTCCTTTACTTTGTGTATTTTCTATAAACTTGGGGCCTGCCTTGGTGGCTGTCAAAGTGTTCTTTTTTTTAGAGCAGAAAGAGCTGTAGGAAAACATGACGTGGTGTTTCATGCAACATAGTGAAAATGCTGTTTGAGGTCATCAGGCTGTACTTCCTGTCAGTCCGCAGCCCCAGAGCTCTGTAACGAGCATCCCAGTTTTCCAGGCTACTGTTATGATACAGGTCGAAACCCGCCTGCCATCTGGGGAAATGGGTTGCTTGAGTCAAAGTAGGAGCTCCAGACTGTGCTGAAATCATTTACCTGTCTTAAATAGTTCTCACCTGAGGGGTGGAGGGAGGTGGTTAAACCTCCCCCCTCATTTCAGATTTTTGGAGTTTAATATGGGCCAAGCAACAAGCCCAGTGTACCTGTTAGTCCCTGAGGAACATTGAAAACTGTCTCTGGGGGACTGGGGGAGAAACTTTATTTTCCCAAACTTTAGCTAAGATTTTGAATCCTTTGTTTTTGCTTTCCAATATCAGTAAATGCCTAGCATGTATTCATTTTCCCCCTGCATTAAATACTTAAAGACTTTTCAATTCCATGTTCAGTTTTAGATCATGAAATGTGGTTGTCGGTCATTTATGTTGTAACGTGATGGCTTTCCCTCTTCTTTAGGAGTAAACATTACAACGGTGGCTATTCCATTGGTGCTCCTTGTTGTCCTGGTGTTTGCTGGAATGGGGATCTTTGCAGCCTTTAGAAAGTATGGTGACTTTACATGTTTAAATTTCTTCTCTAATTATGCAAACAAAAAACCAAAATGTTTATTCTTCAGAAATGCATACGTACAAAAGCAGCATGACTTCTTTCAAAATAAAATGTTAACTTATATTTTAAAAACAAGTTAGCTAAAAGAAATGATCAAATGTTACTTTATTAATCTTTTTTTATAGACAGGGTCTCCCTGTCTCCCAGGCTGGAGTGCAGTGGTGAGATCACTCAAACTCCTGGGCTCAAGCAATTCCCCTGCCTCAACCTCCTGAGTAGCTAGGATTACTGGCATGTGCCACCATGCCCAGCTAATTTTTTATGTTTTCTAGAGATGGGATCTTGCTTTGTCACCCAGGCTGGTCTCAAACTTCTGGCCTCATTTGATCCTCCCACCTCGGCCTCCCAAAGCACTGGGATTACAGGCATGAGCCACCGCATCCCACCATGTATTACTTTATAAGCAGTTCTTGTCATTTAGAGACCTTTGGTAAAGACCTAACCTTTGAGTATTGTTGAAGTATCCTGAAATTGACATATTGCTTTAGAAGTATCTGTGCTTTTCCTCCCTGAAGAGTAAAAGGAATATTAAATAGGCTGCTTGGGGTATCACCAAGCTGCCCAATAACTCAGCCTCCCCAAGCCTCAATTTCCTTATGTATAAAATACAGTTTACCCAGATGAGTTCTGAATCTCTTCCAGAACCCTAAAATCCATGTATATTTTAACAAATGTTAGCTATTGGATCTAAAAAAAAAAAAAAAAAAGGAAAGTATTCTGAAGTTTTCTCTTTTTATATTTTAAGCAACTTCAGAATCTATAATGTGTATATTAGTACAAATAGAATGAAGAATAGTTTCTGCCATCATGAGAGAAGGTACAGAAGTCTCTGGTTCAGGTAGATACTCATAAGCTAAAGCATGCCTCAGTGTAATGTGCTTGTATGAAATGCTTTTAAAGACACCCACAGTTTTGGACTGGAGTATAGTAGAGATGAAGTGAGACCATGTGGTCATGAGGAATTGCTTCAGGATGACTGCATGAGCTAGTCATAAACTAAAGGCATCGATTTCTAATATGCAAAGTAAGATTAGTATATGTTCTTGTGAAATCTTGTGACCTTTCTTATAAATGAGATAAATTTATAGATAATTCTACATATTTGTATGATTTTCTAAAGCACATGGTAGCTGCCATCTCATTTAATTCTCACATCAACCCTATGAGGTTAAGTACTATTATGATCCTCATGTTACATAGGGAGAAAGAGGCAGATACGGTGGCTTATAAATATTAGTAGGACTTTCTGTCTTGATAGGAAGAAGAAGAAAGGAAGTCCATATGGATCAGCAGAGGCTCAGAAAACAGGTTGGTTGAAAACTCTATCTACAATTTTATCTGTCTTTGAGGAAGGGACAGGATCTGCTGATTGAAAGCATAAGGAGGCCAGTGGCCTGCATTTATTTGGTTAAAAGACATAAGCCCTGTAGCCTTTAAAGTAGCATATCTATAAGGAAGGAATTTATTGTGCCCTGTCTCTTTATTTTAATGGCCACTTTACTTTTGTTCAATGTCATCCCCTATCACTTGTCAACATCGTTTTTTCTTGGCCACTGGAGTTTAGGCCACGACACTGTCTGCCACCAAGGAGATATGACAAAAGCCTTATCAGTGAACTGAAGTAGGCCCGTGTTGTTAGCATCTGCAGGCCTGTGCTGTACTTTCCACCCTGAGAAAGTGAGAAAAAGACCAGGCAGGGCTGGTGTGCAGGTTTCAGATAATCCCGCACACCAGCCCTGCCTGGTCTTTTTCTCACTTTCTCAGACACAGACACCCAAGCAATGAGTTAGCCATGGTCCAGAGAGAGAAGGCAGTGGGGCAGGACCCCTGAGAATGCTCAGGGACCATTTGCGACTCCACCTCCCCAGGGTCTAAGACACACCAGCTGCAGTGTCTCCTCTGTGTCACAGATGCCATGCCAGTGCAGATTGTGGGAGACCATAGCCAGATGATCTCACAAAGGGAGAATCTGGGATCTGATGAGGGCAAAATACCTTTTAAAGGCACAGCGGAAAGCATGATTAGAGTAGTGTTTGCTGTTGTGGTTAACGACCTTGACATGCTGTTCTTAGCACACACACCTGAGGAGGACATTTATCACTGTCAGCTGTCAGGAGGCAGCTTGACCTCTGACTCATCAAGGAACATGTTCTGGAGGATGCGCATTACATTTCTGACATCTTCATTTGTTTCATGTTACCTTTATTCCAGACTGTTGGAAGCAGATTAAATATCCCTTTGCCAGACATCAGTCAGCTGAGTTTACCATCAGCTATGATAATGAGAAGGAAATGACACAAAAGTTAGATCTCATCACAAGTGATATGGCAGGTAAGTGTCATATTTCCAGGACAGTGCTGTTAGATTGGAGGTGCTGCTTGTGGGGGAGGGAGACAGGAGAGAAATAAAGCAAAATCCTTTTCTGTTTAGATGGGGTCCAATAAATCTGAAATGTGTCTTTTCTGCATTCTGTACAGAATTACAAACTGACTCTGAGATATTACTTAAAAGCCCTATTCAGCCAGTCTCTTCACCTGCAGGGGATATAGTGACATCCATAGTGATAGCCCTGATGTACTACTAGTATTTGGAAGCCCTGAATCTATTTTTGTTACCAAAGCTTTGATTAAGGCACTGGTAAAGAGGGACTAGACGGAGGAATTAAATACAGTTCCTGCCCTGAGGAAGGTGAGGTAGGAAATAAAGGAACCCTCTCAGTATGAGAAGGGCCTCAGTGTCCCTGACAAGCCACCATCAAGAGTCAAGCTTCCCAAACCATCTATGGGGAAATGCTTTTTGTGTCTTTTAAAAAAATTTCTACTTCATCATGAATGAATACACTGTAAAATGCAATATCATATACTAGTAATAAGGAAATTTTAAAGACATACAAAACACAAAACTCTAATCTTTTATTAGATTAAACAGACATAAAATTACTCTGGGAGTGACAAAGAGTAACTTAAGAGTAGTTTCTTGACACTTAATCTCAATTTCTGCATCTGTCTCTGTGGCACTGCTAAAAACAGTTCTCAGATACATAGGACTCTGTGGGGCATGCTCTGAGTAGCACTGTGCGCTCTCGCTTCTCCCTCCTCACATGCAGCCTGAGGACTTGCAGTAGAGGCATCACCTGGGGGCTTGTTAGAAAGGGAGGCCATGGAACCGGAGGCTCCCAGGTGATGCATGTGCACATCAGTGACTGGGTGTTGTCAGCGTAAGGGTTGGTTGAGCCACTTTGTGGGCAAGGAGAGCATCCTCTGCAACCAAAATCCATCCTCTTGCTCCTTGGAAGTGACATGAAGGGAGAACCTATTTTCTGTTCTCTTACTCCTTTCATTCTCCTTCAGCTTCTAATTCACTTCCTCCTTCCTCGCTGAATGGTCCTTCTCAGGCTCCTTAAATGTGGAATGGCACGGGTTCTAACCTCCACTCACCACAGTCTCTCCCCTAAACAGTCCCACACCCTCCCCGACTTCCAGCAGTGCCCTTCCATGTATGTCTGTCCATGCTGCTTCTCACACCCAGACTTCCCTCTCAGTCCCCAGTCCATCATTCTCAGCAGCCTGCTGGATGCCTCCACCTGCAGATGTCACCGTTCCTCAGCACCCACAATCGAATCCATTGTTCCTAACCCTCAGCACACATGCTCTGTGCATTCCTTGTCTAATGGTCTCTCGACTGCACATCCCAGCCTCATCCAGGCTTACGCTCTGGAAAGGGCCCTTGCCTCCCCTCTTTCCTCACACCCCACCTCTCATTGGTAACAAATTCCTGATTCCTGTCCCAAAGAGTCACTTTTCCTCTTTCTAGTTTGTGACCTCTATGTGCATTTCTCTTTGCTTTTTTACCTCTCACTTTTCGATCTTTTCTTCTTCAGTCAACCTCCACAGTTACCTCTGAAAGTGCCAGTCTGTCGTTTCCCATAGAATTAAACCAGACTTCCTAGCAAGACAATCAACGCTTTTCCATGCTCTAACGTGTGGCTAACAGGATGTGTGTTCGAATCCTACTCCATCGCCCCATTGTGCGACCTAGGAAAAGTTAATTAGTCTCTCTCTGCCTTGGATTCGCATTTGTAAAATGGAGTAACAGTCCCTACCTCAGGGAATGTTTTTGAAGATTATTAACATTTTGCTCTTGGAATAGCGCCTGGCACAGAGTAGGAGCTCTATAAATGTGAGCTCCTAGCTTCATCCTCACTGTCACCACTAGGCCCTGACCTACTGCTTTGGTCCTCATATCCTATTAAACAAACTACTCTGTGTCCCTCATACTCTGGCCATATCAAACTCTATTCTCGGGGCCCTTCTTTTCTCCATTTCCACACTGTGTGACTTCCACCTCCATAGCATCTCCAGAGCCAGTTTCAGAGCCACTTCCTCCCTGAAGTATCTCCCCATGCCCCAGGACGTGGTCATCGCCCCCATCTCGGAGAAGACCCTGCAAGGCTCCCTGAGCAAGCGGTGCGGTTGTGTACTGCCTGTGGGTGACTTCTATGGCTTTCACATCAGGGTTTTCCCGCAGTGCCTGGGACACCTGAGGGCCCCCGGCGGGAGCGTCAGTCACCACAACCTGAAGCAGAGTATCCCCGTCTGCCACCAAAGGCCGGCCCGTGTGCGGTGCCTGCTAACTGCCATCTGTCCTGTGGTTTCAGATTACCAGCAGCCTCTCATGATTGGCACCGGGACAGTCATGAGAAAGGGCTCCACCTTCCGGCCCATGGATACGGACACCGAGGAGGCGGGGGCGGGCACAGACGCCGGCGGCCACTATGACTGCCCGCAGCGCGCTGGCCGCCATGAGTACGCGCTGCCCCTGGCGCCCCCGGAGCCCGAGTACGCCACGCCCATCGTGGAGCGGCACCTGCTGCGCGCCCACACCTTCTCCGCGCAGAGCGGCTACCGCGTCCCCGGGCCCCAGCCCGGCCACAAACACTCCCTCTCCTCGGGCGGCTTCTCCCCCGTAGCGGGTGTGGGCGCCCACGACGGAGACTATCAAAGGCCACAGAGCGTGCAGCCTGCGGACAGGGGCTACGACCGGCCCAAAGCCGCCAGCGCCTTCGCCATGGAAAGCGGCCACCCTGACTCTCAGAAACCCCCAACGCATCCCGGGACCAGTGACAGCTCTTCTGCCCCCAGAGACTGCCTCACACCCCTCAACCAGACGGCCATGACTGCCCTTTTGTGAACACAATGTGAAAGAAGCCTGCTGTGGTACTGAGCGTCGGGCTGTCGCAAGGCACTGGAAAAAGGGAGCCTGCTGGTCTGGAGTGTGTGTGTGCGTGTGTATGTGTGTGTGAGAGATTCGGTAGGATCCTAGAGACAACCTGTCATACTGTTTACAAAATTGTACAGCTGGTTTCGTGCTGACCCTTAGGGTGCGTCTGTTGGGTTTTGTTAGGCTAGAAAAATGAAAATTTCCTGATGGCTTTTTCATTCCTCTGACTGTGATATTGAGCTGCTTTGGTGTTAAAGGTGTAATCTGTACAGAGTTGTATTTAACAAGAATAAAAGTAACTTAAGTTTGCTCTATCAGATTTTAGTTCTGCACAGAGGTTAAGTGGGAAAATGCAGCTGTTGCAAAACGTATATAAATAGTATGTTCATGTTTTTCAGTATATTATCTGATACTGTGTTAGCAGCAGGTCTGCTTAAACCTAATCTTGTTGTTACTGTGAGTCATTTCCTCTCCTTTGATAACTAGAACTAAAAGCATTTTTAACATTCTTCTCCTGGAAGAAATGAATTACTTGAAGCATGAAAAGCACACCAGGGTGGTTGTTTATTTAGCAATTATGACTGTAGATTTAAAAACAAGCAAAGAAGGAACACCTCAGCAGCTGCCCGTTTCCTTAGTCTCCACTTCAGAGGGGGATGCGAAGAGGTGGGTCCAGCTCCCGTGACCATGAAGGTGGCACAGGAATTAGTGTGAATGGCTGTGTCAGATGTTTTCGTACCTCAGATTAAAAATATTGCTGAGGTCAGATGCGACACTTTTCATGATTTTCTTCAGAAAAATTTCTTCAGAAGTAGCACATTTTCGTGACTTCCATTGTCCTCTGAAAAACAAAGTTATTTGGAACATGTTCATACAAAAGTGACTCTGACCAAGTCTAAATCGAGCTTTTCTACTGACATGAAACTGTTGGAAACTGATCTGACTTTATAAGAAATGATTTTCCCCCCAAGGAGGCGTCTAATTCCAGAACAGCCCAGACCTCAGCTGTACCTCATGTTCAGTAGTTTTTATTTGGGTTTGTTTTGTGAGTTAAGTATGGGGGATTTAACGTCTTTTGCCAAAGAGGAAAATGTGTGTGCGTGTTTTTTAATAGAAAATATGGACCAAAAATTTTTTTCCCTAAAGAATGTATTATAACCCTATTTGTATGGTTATTACATCCTGTGAAATGTATATATGTTAAAATAATGGGGGTGCTGGAAGGTCATGGCAGACTAACTGCTGGTTAGTGTGGAGGGTAAATAGTTTACTTTGTGGAGTTTACATGGTTTTATGTGCACACTAATTGTAATAAACTATGCCAAACCAAACTGCCCCTGACTCTCACTGGTCAGCCCTGCTTGCTGGGGTGTTAGAGGCACTCAAGGCTCAGCCTCCATAAAAAGGCAGGTGCCACAGTGGAAAGAGCAAGGGCTTGGTGCCAGATTAGGCCAGACCCCAATCTATCACAGAAGAGTTGAGAAGTCTTTGGCTGCTTGTATAATGATGAGACTCAGTTCCTCATGTTTGAAAATGGTGTTGTCATGCTTTCTTCCTACAAAACTTACTGACAAAAATTAGTTGAAACATTTATCAAAGTGTTTATTCTATAGTAGGTCCTTTTTTCTAATGTAAAGCCTTCAGTGGGCTGTTTACAGAATTTTAATATTGGAATATTAGACCATGAGTATAGGCTTAGATCTACAGCCCTTCTTTACAATAGAGCTGTCTTCGTCTATCACGGTTCTTCTGCCACATTAGTGATCTAATCATGGCCAGTGGGAGAACAGGACTTTGTTTTGGATCAGCACTTGCTCAGGGTAGATTCATTGTGTAGAACAGGTTGGGTGAGTGGAAAGGTCTGATAAACCCTACACAGCTAAACCTAAACTAGAGGATAAAGGCAGAAAAATATTACGTCTTTTCTTTTTTTTTTGGTGTTTTGCAACATCAGCACATGATAAGGTGTGAATGAGACAATTCTAATTGATTTATGTTATCAAATTCTACAGGGAGGTAAAGATTGTATTCTGCCACTTACATTTGTGGTTGAAACACATTTGCTATGACAAGCAAGACTACACATATACAGGCTCCAGAAACTCTGCTCTGGGTTTTATCATTGTTATTTAAATTTTCATTAACATTTATAATCAGCCTAGGAAATAGAAAGGATGTGAGAGATTGTTTTGTGTTTATTTTATACTGCTTTGGATTCTTAACAGAACATGAAATCACATTTATAGGCACAACTGTATATACCATGAACAGCTATGAAGCCTTTCCCCACTCTGACCAGTCACAGCAGTCCAAGTGTGGCCACCAGGTTGGCCTCACTCTTCCTAAAATGCTTATCTTGCATTCATTCCCGTACCAAATAGTTACTGAGGTTCTGAGAGCAGTGTTTACCCTGGACTTACTTGAGTTGAAAGAGAGGATGCCTAGTCTCTCCCCCAGATCTGAGAGCAGTTGAATCCCTCCAGTGAGAAACTACGGTGAATACAAACACTCACCCCAACCTGCAAGTATTTTCTGCCCCAAACACAGCCCATGCAGTCACCCCATGCCACATTGCACACCCACCAACACTGCTGTGTTCACATCCCACTACAGATCCCCCGTCTCCCACTGATCTCGCTCCCAGCTTCTCCCTGTTCTGGAATAAATTCCCCTAGAGGCTTTAAAGATTTTTATTTTGTCTTTGGTATTCTGCAATTTTACTACTATATGTGTTGAGCTATGAATTTGTTTCTGTTCACATTGCTTGGGACTTGTGCCTCTTGAATCTTAGGATTTATCAACTATGAAAATGATCAGCCCTCTTTTTTGGTTGTTTTCTTTATTTTCTCCTGGAAATCCTATTGGATGCTCATTGGAGCTTCTCATTCTCTTTGGTTCTGATACCTGAGTATTTCCCTTTATTTCTCACGAGATTAGCTAGGCCTTGTAAAGAATTCTGATTTATTTTGTCTGACATTCCTAGGAATTCATAGTAGACAGGTTTTCTTCTTATATAGTCTGCCATCTTGCTGGAATGATGCCTCCCCAACAGAAACAAGAAAGCAGATTTATTAAAATAGCAGGCCAGTCACGGTCTCTCACACATCCCAGCACAAGAGTCTGAGGCAGATTGATAGGTTGAGCCCAGGAGTTCGAGGCCAACCTGGGCAATGTAGTGAGACCTCCTCTCTACAAAAAAAATTTAAATCAGCCAGTTGTGGTGCAAGCCTGCAGTCCCAGTTACTGGGGAGGCAGGAGGATCACTTGAGCCCAGAAGGTGGAGGTTGCAGTAAGCCAAGATCACGCCACTGCACTCCAGCCTGGGCAACAGAGCAAGACCATGTTTTTTGTTGTTTTGTTTTGTTTTGTTTTTTAAAAGAAGAAAATAGCACAGGTTTAGAATCATATAGAACTTGGTTTTAACTGGAGATTCAATCTTTGTAACTATGTGATTGCAAGCACATTACTGATGCTTTCTAAATCTACTTCTTTATTCCCAGAGTGGAAATTATTATGAAAGGGCTGTTCTGCAGACTATATTATAGAATTTTGCATACATTAGATGACCAATAAAATTAGCTCCTTTTCTCTCTGCCCAATCTGAAGTCATCCAACACCATTTCCCTTAGAGTCCTTTTTATTTTTCAAGTGGAGACTGCCTGTCCTCCCAACCAATGCACTTAACTGTGGCACACACCCTTCTCCCGATAGACCACTTCCACATCCTTTCTCACTCTTTCACTGCTGTTCAAAGCTCTCCCTTTTTTCTCACCTAGCTCTACCACCTTTTTCTTTTTGCTGTGACACCTAATATCTTCCAGGCCACTTTTTCCTATTCGTTGAGGACATTCACCTAAGTCTAGTTCTTCTTCATTCCTCCTTTGTAATCATATTAGAGAATGAAGTGTCCAACATGGTCATTTTTGTGGTTTCTTGACTTCCACTCTAGTAACCTCCACTCTATTTAAACCACTCCCACACGTGTCCACATTCTTGTCGTCAGCAAGAGCCCCAGTACTGTAAACCTAATCTCCAGCAATTCTCTCTTAGCTCAAAACCCCGAGATCTTCGCCTTTCCACCTGCTTAGTCACTGATCTCATTTAGATACCTAACCCCCAGATCCCATCATTTTCCTCTAGTTGTTAATCTTTCTAGGTTGCATTTCCTTCCCTATCCATCATTGAACTGTTTTGTCTCAGCATTTTCGCTCCATTTTCTTTCCAGGAACCCCAAACCATGAGACCCCAACAACATAATTCCCCTTGAGAATACCATCTCTCCATCTTCATCACAGCAGCAGGGGAACATTGCAAAACTGTTCACACTGTGGCTGTTACAAAAGCTCAGCTTCCAATTTACTGGGGGCCCATCACTCCTCAATGCTTTTATTTATCTTTGATCCCTTTTTCCCTACCCCTCAGCAATTTTTCCAAAGCAGTGCCACTTTTCACACTCTCCCTTACTCTGATCTTGCCACTTTCTTCACCTAAAAATAAGTCATTAAAATCAGAACAACTTCCTGTTGATTCCTCTTCCCACAGAACCTGTATCCACTTCATTCCTTTCCTCATTCCTTCCTGTGTCAATGGAAAAAGTGTTCTAAACCTTCACCTGTGATCTTAAATCCCACTGCCTTCTCCTTATCTCTTTGCTCCTATTCTCCCTTTTTCCTTTATCTTCTCCCTTTCATTGGAGGTCTCCCCCTCAGCCTTTCAACTTCCTCAAATCTCTCCCAAGTATAAAGAATTCTCCTTTAATATCCTAAGCCCTTCTAATTACCTGTTGTCTTTCTTCCAAGAGGGATCTCCTCTTGGAATTTTCGTATGCCTTATTTCCCATCCATTCTTTTTCTAATGTGGTTTTTAGTCAGTTATATAGGTACACAAAACATAGTATCCCTTTCCATTTGTTCAAGCCCCTTTTGCATCCTTTCGGGGGATTTTAAAGGGTGCTCACATAAGTACTGCATATTTTTTGTTTAATTTATACTTAGGTGTTTTTTGTTGTTGCCGCCATTGTAAATTGTCCCCATCTCTTAAGTATCAAGAACCAGTATGGCCTAGTGGTAAAAAGCATGGATTCTGGGGCTTAGGCTGCCCGGGCTCAAATTCTGCCTTAGTTGTGACCAAGAAGGACTTACTTTCTATGACTCCATTTCCTTATTTCTAAATGGAGATATTAATGGTATATACCTTATAGGGTTGTGATGAAGATTACAAGGCTTACTATACATAAAACCCTGACGACAGTGTCTGGCCCATGAGAAGTGCCATGTGGTGGTAGCTATTATATGCAGTCTTCCTGTTTGATTTCTGTGACTAATTTGTGTGCAAAATGTCTTTACTAAATGTCCTTATTATTCCTAGTAGCTTTTAGTTGATTCTGTTAGGTTTTTCTGGAATTTGATCACATTTGCAAATAGTGCTAGTGCTATCTCCTTTCCAATGTTTATGTGTACATTTAATTCCATTGGCAATACCTCCAGTACCATATTAAATACTTCTGGTAGCTCCCACCTAAGCATGATGCTGGCTTTTAGGCAGAGATAGATTTATTACATTGAGGTAAATCTTATTATGTTAAGAAAGCATCTATTTATTCCTTTTCTTTTCCCCTCGCAAGGAATGTGCTTAATTTTGACCAAAGCCTTTTCAGCATCTATGGAAAATATGATTTTCCTCCATAGGACTCCTCCCTAGAGCCAGTCAGATGATTAATCACATAATTAGATGTCCCAGTGTTAAACATCTGGTTATAGTATATGAATCCATTACTGTATTAAATTTGCATGGATAGGATTTTACCTAGGATTTTTACATTAATATTCTTTTGTGGGTCAGGCGCGGTGGCTCACGCCTGTAATTCCAGCACTTTGGGAACCCAGGAGGGTGGATCATGAGGTCAAGCGATCAAGACTATCCTGGCCAACATGGTGAAACCCTGTCTCTACTAAAAATACAAAAATTAGCTGGGCGTGGTGGCCTGTCCCTGTGGTCCCAGCTACTCGGCAGGCTGAGGCAGGAGAATCGCTTGAACCTGGGAGGCAGAGGTTGCAGTGAGCCGAGATCGAGTCACTGTCGAGTCACATGCCACTCCCAGCCTGGCAACAGCGCAAGACTCCAGTTGCAAAAAAAAAAAAAAAAAAAAAATTCTAATATATTATATATTATATATATTTGGTGAATCAGGGCTTTTGTTTTCTTTCTTTGTGGCAATCTCGATCAGATATTATTAGCTTGACAGAAACAATTCAGAATTTTTCTTCCCATTTTTGGTTCTCTTGCTAAGCATTAGAGTTAGCTGTTGTTTAAAAGTTTAGTAGCATCGCCCTGTGAAATCACATATTTTGGTAATTTGTGGGGAGAGCACTTTGATAATTTCTTCTATTTTTGCTATGGAAATTGGTTTGTTTAGATTTTAAAACTTCCTTGGAAACAGTTTTGGTAAATTACATTTTCCTAGAAAAGTTTTCAAATTTATTCCTATAGAATTGAACAAAGTAGTCCATTATTATCCTTTTAGTTTTCTCTTTTATGGGTATTTCTCTCTTATTTCTTATTTTGTATATTTGCATTTACTCCCTTTTTTCATGACTAATCAGCAGTTCGCCTTTTCCTCTGAAAATCAGTTTTAAATTTTGTAGTTACTTCTACTGTTTCAGAAGCCAACAACCCGTTTGTTACTGCCTTAGGCAGAGATTAAACCACAGTGAACATGACAGTAGAGGGCACCTAGTGAGCATGACACATCCTCAAATGTCACAAAAGGACACAAATATCCTTGTTACAGTATTGCTTCCGAAAGAATATGGGGACAGTATGCACACAAGCAGGAAATAACCTATTCCGTAAGTATTTGGTGGGGCAGGGGAATGCTATAGTCTTGACAATCTAGAAATCTACTATATAACTCTAGGAGTTCTCTCATTCTACATTACTCCACTACAGCCAAACAGTTTCTTGTGAAATTCAAACCCAGCACAGTCATCATTTTTAGAAATCAAAACTGTATCAAACCTAGGCTCCATCAAACCTTGTACCCTTTAAGAAATTTTTTTTTAAAATTCTACTGCAGTTGGCAAGCATGGAAAGAATAAAAATAATTGTTGGAACAGGAAGACTGAAAGCTGACAATTTTATCTATATTTCCCTTTTCCTTCTTTGTGGCCTATTAAAGTAGAATGAAGAGAGGAATTTGAGTCTTGGCTCAAACACTTAACTAGCTGTGTGACCCTGGAAAAATTAGCCTTCAATTTATTGATCTTCATAGGAGTATTTTATTTGATTTTCAAAAAGCCTTACACCACTAATAAAAGTAAAATTAATAATACACCTGGAATCTGCTACCCCCTGTTGGCAATTTACCAAATTGCAAATTCTACCTTTCCAATGCATAGACTCCAAGTTTTAGTGTTGGCCTATATTTTATCTAATTTTCTTTGTTATAGTCCATTACCTATCTTCCTTTTAAAATATATTTCTATTTTATAGATTTAGGGGGTAGAAGTGCAGGTTTCTTACGTGCATATATTGCGTAGTGGTGGAGTTTGGGCTTTTAGTGTATCCATCATCTGAATAGTGAACATTATACCCAATAGGTAATTTTTCAACCCTCACCCCCCTCCCACCCTCCTATCTTTCGTAGTCTCCAACGTCTGTTATTCCACTCTGTATCTGTCCATGTGTACCCTTTATTTAGCTCCACAAGTGAAAACATGTGGTATTCAACTTTGTTTCTGAGTTAGTTCACTTAGGATAATGGTCTTCAGTTCCATCCATGTTGCCGCAAAAGACATAATTTCATTCTTTTTTTCATGGCTGAATAGTATTCAATGGCATATATTTACCACATTTTCTTTATCCAGTCATCCATTGATGGACACTTAGTTTGATTCCATACATATCTTTGCTACTGTGAATAGTGCTGTCATAAACATACGAGTGCCAGTATCTTTTCAATATAATTTCTTTCTTTCTTTTGGTATATGCCCAGTAGTGGGATTGCTGGATCAAATGGTAGCTCTATTTTTAGTTCTTTGAGAAATCTCTATACTGTTTTCCATAAAGGTTGTACTAATTTACATTCCCACCAACAGTGTAAGTGCTCCCTTTACTCTGTAGCCTCCCCAACATCTGTTTCTTGACTTTTTAATAATGGCCATTCTGACTGGTGTAAGATGGTGTCTCATTGTGGTTTTAATTTGCATTTCTCTGATTAGTGATGTTGAACTTTTTTTTTTTTTTTTTTTTTTTTTTTTTTTTAAATTTTTTTTTTTTTTTTTTTTTTTTTTTTTTTTTTTTTTTTGAGACGGAGTCCCGCTCTGTCGCCCAGACTGGAGTGTAGTGGCCGGATCTCAGCTCACTGCAAGCTCCGCCTCCCGGGTTTACGCCATTCTCCTGCCTCAGCCTCCCGAGCAGCTGGGACCACAGGCGCCCGCCACCTCGCCTGGCTAGTTTTTTGTATTTTTTAGTAGAGACGGGGTTTCACCGTGTTAGCCAGGATGGTCTCGATCTCCTGACCTCGCGATCCGCCCGTCTCGGCCTCCCAAAGTGCTGGGATTATAGGCTTGAGCCACCGCGCCCGGCCTGAACTTTTTTTTTCATGTTTATCATCCACTTGTATGTTTTCTTTTGAAAAACGTCTGTTCTTTTGCTCACTTTTTATCCTCCTACTTAGACGCCAGAGGTGTTTCTTTTACAACCAAATGCCCTCTTAACTTAAAACTTTAAATCAAGCTTGTTGTTCAAATCTTCCCTCTTTCCTAATTTCCCTGAGTGTTGTTGCAATCTCCCACTATGATGATAGATTCAACATTGTA
Organism: Rhinopithecus bieti; assembly: GCF_001698545.2. Taxonomy (NCBI): domain Eukaryota; kingdom Metazoa; phylum Chordata; class Mammalia; order Primates; family Cercopithecidae; genus Rhinopithecus; species Rhinopithecus bieti. Next base: position 526,471 of record NW_016826556.1, read on the forward strand.
GTAAATTGATTAAGAAATTAAGTAACCTTTATCCCTAATGATTTTTTTTTCTTCAGGTCTGTTTTTAAAAAATATTAATGTAACTGTATCCATGTTCTTTTGGAGAAAATATGCCCAGTGTATATTCTTTCTCCTATCACTTTCAAATTTGTTATGTCCATATGTTTTAGCATGTTCCTTTTAAACAACATATTGCTGGATTTTTCCCAATTTAAATGTTTTCCAGTTTCAGTTCTTTCTTTTAATGAGTTTAGACACTGATCAAGCACTCTCAAGATTCAATTCTAGACTGGACATGGTGGCTCCTGCCTGTCATCCCAGCACTTTGGGAGGCAGGTGGATCACCTGAGGTCAGGAGGTTCAAGACCAGCCTAGCCAACATGGTGATACCCCGTCTCTACTAAAAATACAAAAATTAGCCGGACGTGGTGGCAGGCACCTGTAATCCCAGCTACTTGCGAGGCTGAGGCAGGAGAATCACTTGAACCCAGGAGGCAGAAGTTGCAGTGAGCCAAGATTGCGCCATTGCACTCCAGTCTGGGTGACAAGAGTGAAACTCCATCTCAAAAAAAAAACATATATATATAAAATAAAAAATTCAATTCTAGGAGTACTCCTTTGACTTTTGCCAGAATATGCTAGATAATTCTTACACTTTTTGTGTAGTTTCTTTTCTCCTTTATCAGACCCAGCACATCTCCCATCCAGGCTTTATTAGGATTTAGCCCTAGTTACAGTCCTGGCAGCAGACTAGGTAGGGGCAGGTATTGCCTTAGGAAAGTGGTTAGTAGCAGCCTCTGTAACATCTTGGAGCATAGAAAAGGTACAAGGCCTTACTGGAGAAGCGTGGGCTACTTCTTAAGACCAGACAGTCTAGTAGAGACTGCAGTCTCTCAGGTGCATCCATCCAGATCTCCCCATGGTTCTAGGTTTTCCTCACCAGGGCCTTGACTTTCACAAGACAAAAGGGGTTTGGCTGAACATTCAAGTATCTGAAACTCAGCAACTCTAACACTTACGCATTCAGCCTGAAGCTCAGCTGTTTCAATCCCTCCATTGTAGGAGGTAAGGCCTCTTTGGGAGCCGCCCCACCCCGTTTCTGTAGGTCATCAACACAATCCTGCTGTAACCAGCCAACTCTGCTATTCTTGTAGATGTTGTTCTCCCCATATTTTTTAAATGTCTGCATCATCGACCCTCCTGGAGAGTTCCCCTCTCCATAAGCTACTATCTGGGTCCAGAATCTCTAAAACTCCCCCCAAGTTGAGTGAGTTGCTAGGACTCATCCGATTAAGCATAGTTTTATTCACAATTATGATTTATTACAGAGAACACAAAGCAAAATGAGGAAAGGGAAAAGGCATATAAGCAAAGTCCCAAGAAAATCAAGCTCCAAGATTCATCTCCCAATGGAGTCACACAGGACATGCTTAATTCCTCTAGCAGTAACGTGTAACAATACATCAAGTGTTGTCCACCTAGGAAGCTTGCCTGACTGAACCTAGGAGTCAAGGTTTTAGGGGAGTCAGTCATGTAGGTACCCTCTGCCTAGCATGTACCAAAATTCTAGATTCCCAGAGGAAAGTAAGTGTTCAACAAAAATCCTATTGTTTGTACAAACATTTCAGGCACAGTAAACCACGCTTACCAGCGAGGGGATGATGGGAATACTCCTGATATCCAAGTTGCTGGACACTAGCCAAGGTCCACCCTTGCAAGCAGACCTAAAGACAACAGGTTCAGGCCTGTTCTGTTAACTCTTTTCTGCACACCATTTGTGAAATAGCCACTGAGCCATGATTTTGTGTCAAGGACTAGATAAACTGTACTTACCAACCAGATGTCATTGTCTTTGCCCTTTGGGTGGGTTCCTAATGCCCATCTTATTACCTGTTTCCTCAAATCTCACTCACGGTCACTTGTGTTAGTCTAGGCTAAGAAGCAGACGCCAACACCAAAAAGGGATCTGCTGTGCAACAGATTTATTAAGGGCAATGCCAGTGAGGAAAAATAGGTAGGGAGCTGGGGTTGAGGGGAGGCTGGAAGGCAATGAGACCACAATGGAGGTAAGACCCAAGGTGAATGAAAGGAGGAAGGAACGTTGGGTGACAGCAACTTGGACTACAATGTAATCCTAAGGGAGTTTGGCAAGACCATCATGGAGTGCTCAGCTAAAGTTGAGGAGTCATCATATAACATCCCTGTCATAATCAGTCATTGACTGGCAGCAGCGTGGAGAAGCATAGCCTCACCATGTACACAGGGATGAATTTCAGACCACAGTAGCTGGGCTTTTAGTAAGCTACGCTCCCTCCTGCACGAGAACTGACAGACACATTCTCATGACTGCCGCCATGGTGGTTATAACTCTCAAAACACACCTGAAAAAGGTTCACTATTAAACAAATATTCAGCACCAACAGCGCATGGTAATTTGCAATACTTTTAAAGTTTTTTTTTTTTTTTTTTAACATTACAGTTATAAAACCACCTAAAACACTGATTAACAATGAAAATGCAAGTTCTCTTTAAAATTTCATAAACTGACCAAAAAAATCATAAATTGACCAATATCCTATGGGGTTGTATTCTGGGGAAAAGGCATCTTTTCAAATCACTTGGTGAATCGTGAACTTAAATCAACACACAGAAAGCATATACGTATTAGCACTGAATCAAGATTAGTCAGTGACAAAAATGTATTTCTAATGTTCATAACATTTCTAAACGTTTATAACTCAAGTAATTCATTTACAAGTATTTTCCAAAAATTATTTTACATATAACTTAGGAACTTCTAAATTATATATACTTAGATGTCAAAATGGAAGAATATCCTTTTAAATAGTATCTTAAAAACAGGATTGATTTTCTAACTTTTATCAATGTTTTCCTCAATATTTATAACACAAAATTAAGCCAGGTCCTTTGCACAGACTTTATGACATATTGATACAAATAATAGAAGCTACTATAAATAAATAATAAGCCAAAATATTTAATGTAGAGGAAACAAAATGTTTATTTAAAAAAATGAGATCAGTATCATTTTAATGTAGAAGATGCCATCTTTATTTACAGGCTAATAAAAAAATATTAAACTCAACTAGATATAATACATTATCATAAATGCAATAGATTTGAGGCCAACCATAAGTGTAAGACTGGATAGATGGAATAGGGATTACATAATTAGGATGTCAAATACTGTGCATCTTACACATGAATCACATGAAACCTTTTTGTTTCTAAACATGAAAACAGAGTAAGTCCACTGTGGTGGGGGAAAAAAACAGCACCACAGACAAGTTGTGCTAACTTTCGATAGCTGTTGACTTGTAATTATCAAGACTCACAAAATTTTCATCTTTCTCAAATTTATTTTAACAATAGTCTCACTGCCAAAATGTTGCTTTTCCATCAAATTCATAACTGAGGTACTGTAGAAGAGAATTTTAGAGGTTAAGTGTAAATATATACACACATACATACAACTCTCACATTCTATTAAAATGTTTTCTCAACCATTCTGTTTGTGTATACATGTGTGTATTTCTCCTTCTGTCCCTTTCTCGATGAAATGGCTTTGCAACAGTTCCTTCCTTGTTTGGTTTTGTCTTAGAAGTTTCAGGGACATATGAATTTCTTTCCTATAAGTGTGAAAATATTAAAATTGGTTCTCAGTCCTTTGGAACTAATAACTAATTCTTAGTTCATCCCCCAAAACCATATATTCTAAAATGATCTTTTAACTAGTTACTTTCTAACACCTGACAGGAAGCTCACAGCAGCATCTGAGCAATGGTGCTCTCCCGTAGGCTTACAAACCACAGGGAAGCAGGAATGAAAAGGAAACTGACCTGTGGAGTTTTAAACTACCTGGAAACTTTTCATTCTATTTATCAGTCCTTAAAAGGAATTTATATCATAACCATCTCATACAATCCTTCAAATTACACAGCGACCTCATAAAAATTCTAACTTGAGGTTTTAAAAAACAAACCACCTCTTCATACACTTATTCGGTAGTTCTTGAAAATCAAAGGGTTACTTCCTAAGGATTCAGTCATAGCAGATAAAGGATGTTCTCTGAAAAAAATGCCATGGTCATTCCATCCCAGGCTGTGTTTTTAGAAGATAAGAATGACATGGTTCCATGTCACAGCAAAAAGGTTTTCAGGTCTGCTACAATGGACACTTTTTTTGACTAAATAAATACAGTGGCTAAAATTCAGTTTGTAGATCTCATGTCATGCATGGAAGGTATGTGTCTGGCATAGGGGATACATAAGGAAAAAACAAGTTTTTTTTTTTCCTTTTAAGAGGCCTACCCTTTCAAGAGCAAACAATTAACATGTAACTTGCTTATTCATTTGTACAATTAAATACTAGCTTTTGCTCAGAGGCAAATGCTATAAAGTATTTTAATATCAGTAACAATATATACTATGAAGTGCACTTCTATTTCAAATTAACATGGTGATATACAGATGAACACCACCACCCAAAACAAACCATAAATGAGCAACAGTTAAAACATTAAATTTATAAATAGCAAAACCACAAAATAAAGTATATATATTTTATAGATTTACCCTTGAACAAATATATAGTGTATCTGGGAAAGACAAAAAAAAATGTGTTTTATCACATAACATCTGAATACCAGAAATTAAGATACTGATAATATTCTACAAGCCTTGTAGGCTTTCTCCCACTTAATATTCCCTTAACTGTGTATCCTTTAAAACAGTGATATTAGCAAAACTATCACCTCTTTAATGCAATGTTTGTTTTGACTTTGCCTAGCAGGTTACAATGACCTGTAAAATATTAAATCAGAGAGGAAGCACTCCATGTTTAATCATAGGACAAGAGACCCAACAAATTTATAAACCTGCATGTGAAGAGAGTTTTAGTCAAACATAAACTGACATGAAAACCCAACCAAAACAATTACTGTATCAAAATGTCTTTATCTCTTCTTGCACACCTTTTAGATGATTGGAAATCATTTACTTAGAAAGAAAACTGCCGTTTGATTTGAATATACTGTGTTTCATGACATAGTAATAAATCTGAACTTTTACTACCAGAAAAATTTATCTTTAAGTGCCAGGACTATCACAAGACAAACTATATGAACAACTCAAAATGTATAAAACTGTCTTTTGTGGATCCCAGAAAACGCATTTGAGACTTAACATGAATGGGTAAATGCTCCAGTACCGTGCACACAGATCAACATAATTGAGAACAGATGTTTTACACTCATCTGTATTTCTTTTAAAAACCCAAAAAAGTAAAATGTTTAGTAACTTTTGAGAATCTATTTCTAGTGCAGCATTGATTGATAAAGGACTGCCTAAAGAAAACTATTTCGTACTGCATTGAATAAAGCTGAAATGCAAACTCATTACAATAAATGATCATTAATAATTGGTTTAGGTTTCAGGATGCACAATAAATTTTTTTTAAGTCTAAAAGCCTTTCTTTCAGTTTCAAAATTAAGTCAAGCCTATATTTATACAATTCATTGAGTCAAGCTCTGTCTTCTGAAACACGACGGTTAACATTCTAGAATATAAAATATGAATTCACTTACTCTCTGTAAGGGTATTTCTTATAAAATTCCAGTTAGCACCGTCCTCCTTCTAAAGGGAAAACAAACCAAATAAAACAGTAGGGTTTCATTTGGTACTTAACAGCCCAGTAATACGCCTTTGGGAACACATGCTTTGGTGCTTACATGTTCAAGAAAATCAAAATTGCTTTACATGCAATAGCTAATCATGGTCTACCACAGAAAACAGTGTGTTTTATGCATTTAGAATTGTTCACATGAAGCCCTGAGGTACCTGCCTTTCATTTAGGCAACAAACAGCCTCCTCTGATTTTGTAGTCTTTGTCACCATCTTCCCCAGTGCCCCAAATTCAGAATAGTCTGATTAACAATCTTGTCTGGAGATATGGTCAATTTAATAAGATTTTTTATGATACAGAGTGTGCAGATCGTCTAATTTTGAAGCACTGTCATCTAGCGGAGTTTCACTTGCAGTGCCCAGGTCTCCATTTTCATGTGTGTCAGTTACTGCCTTCTTATTAAATCCTGAAAGAAAGGAGAAAAAAAAAGCAGATACTTTCTGGTTTAAAAAGTTAGTTTTGGCCAGGTGTGGTGGCTCATGCCTGTAATTCCAGCAATTTGAGAGGCCAAGGTGGGTAGATAACCTGAGGTTAGGGGTTGAGACCAGCCTGGCCTACGTGGTGAAACCCCGTCTCTACTAAAAATACAAAAATTAGCCGGGTATGGTGGCACATGCCTGTAATCCCAGCTATCTGGGAGACTGAGGCGGGAGAATCACTTGAAGCCAGGAAGTGGAGGTTGCAGTGAGCTAAGATCGCACCACTGCACTCCAGCCTGGGCGACAGAGTGAAATTTAAAAAAAAAAAAAAAAAAAAATTAATTCTATTTATCAATCCTTAAAAGGAATTTATATCATAACCATCTCATACAATCCTTCAAATTACACAGGTGACCTCATAAAATCATCCCAAACACTTGAGGTTCTTTAAAAAGACAAACCACCTCTTCATACAATTATGCTGTAGTCTTGAAAAATCCAAGGCAAGGGGTTATTTTCCTTATCAGAGATTCAGCAATGTAGTCTCAATTAAAGAAAACATCCAAATATATAGTTATGTGGTATAGCATGTCTATTTGGCGGAGTTCCGATGTAAAAGTATCTAAGGCAAAATAATGCCTTATATTAATCAAATCAGCAATTCCTAACAGGAATTCTTCCTTCTTCCCCTTATGGCAGGTATCAGATACTGTACAGATTTAAAAATATTATATTAGGCTTATCTAAAAATTGTATTAAGTTTCCTATCAAGTTTTCTTTTCCTTTTTTTCTTTTTTGAGACAGGGTCTCACTCTATTGCCCAGGCTGGATTGCAGAGCTGCCTTGACCTCCTGGGCTCAAGCAATCCTCCCACCTCAGCTTCCTGAGTAGCTGGGGCTACAAGCATGTGCCACCATGTCCAGCTATATTTTAAAAAATTTATTGAAGAGACAGGGTTCACTATGTTGCCCAGGTTGGTAACTCCTGGCCTCAAGCGATCCTCCTGCCTTGGCCTCCCAAAGTGCGAGGGTTATAGGCATGAGCCACCATTCCTAGCCCCTATCAAGTTGTCTATAAGACTTAGAAGTAATACATATAATTGTAAAATTCAGTCAATTCTACTTATATAAATATCTACTGAACTGTGAATTATATTTTTATTTTACATTGTTACTTTCATATTACATTAACTTCACTTAACTGAGACATATACTAGTTAATTGCTTAAAATGTAATTTGTTGGCAAGATGATGTCTAGCTAAGATTTAAAACGAATTCTGGTCATCTATAAAATAAATAATAGGCTTATAAATAAATAAGTGTTGACTATATCACCTATTTATTGAGCTACAAAGTACAGACATGTGTGAAACAATAACCAATAGATACAGTTTTTAAGTAAGTCAGTTAAATGTGATACATACACACAAATTTTTAGGTATCTGAGTCACATTTTAAGTTTCTGCAATTTGCATAAGTGACAGAGAAGCCTTTAGCCTCAGTTACAAAAAAAAGAAGAGACAAGCCTTCTAATCCTGACAGAAAACAACAAAAAGGGTGAAACACAATGAAACCATCTGGAGAGCGCCCAACAGTGTAAGTCTTTGACATATTGCCACAAGAGTTTTGTTCAAGATACACAGTGAAAACAGTAACTGCTACTGCTATCTTTGTGCAGTTTACAACACACAACTTTATCAGAAGTTTAACAGTTTATCAGTTCACCATAAAACTCCATGCCAGGAGTTCAAAATTTTGTCTCAGGAGGTCTTTATACTAAGCATTGAGGACTCCAAGAAGCTTCTGTTTATGTGGATTATAGTTACTGATGTTTCCCATATTACTAAGTAAAACTGAAAAATCTAAAAAAAAATTCATGTATTTGTTAAAAATGACAATAATAAATCCAGAATGTTAATATAAATAACCTTTGTCTAATGACAAATAACTCTATGTTCCAAACAAAAAAAAAAATCTAGTTAGAAGAGTAGCATTATTTTAAAATTTTACAAATCTCTTCAATGGCTTTATAGATGATAGCTGTATTCTCATATATCCGCTTCCATTCAATCTGTTACAAATATATGAAGAAAGTTCAACCTCACACAGATATGTAGTTGCGAAATGGAAGAGTATTTTAATAGCCTTTTCAGATAACTGTCAGTATTGCTCTCTGATATTATACAAAGTTTGACAATGTGGAATTTGAAACCTTATCAGTGAACTTTTCACATTCTGTTATATTAAAATCCATTTGCCTATCTTGCATTCTGAATGGATCTTTTGCCCATGCAGAATTTTATAATATCATTTACTGGTGATTTGAAAATATTGCACTATGAAGTTATGTAGCAATTCCAAAAGTTGACAAACTTCACTTTACTGTACCAAAAAATCACATTCATTAATATCATCATCAATCTCATCAGAAAAGCTCTTAAGTGTTAGGAAGCTGTCAAGTTCATGGTGATCAATGCATGTTTTACAAAGTTCTAACTTTTACTTGCGAGCTCACATTTTATCATTGGCAATAAATATTATCAGTTGTCTTTCTTGAAATGATGGACTTTGTTCATTTTTAAGAAAATGGCTTCCAAATAGTCCGAAAATCATACTTTTAAGTCATTCTTTCAAGTAAAATTGTCTTCCATGAAGAAAAATGGCTAGTTCAGTCACTTACGTACTTTCCCTTGAGAACAGCATCTTTGTTCAGTATGCAGAGTAAGTGCTTTATGCATACTTCCCATCTCATCACAAAGAATATTAAAAAGACATGTACTCAAAGGTCAATATTTAAAAATTAACTGTTATTGCCATTTCATCAAAGGTATTTTTAAGCAAAATTGGTATCTTCTTCTTCTTCTTTTACTATGAATGGATGGCAAGGAAGAAAACAAAGATGACTAGTACAGTTACTAGTATTAGCAACACTGCCTTGATTAGTGCTAAGGCAGTCTTACCCCAATCGCTTTTGCACCAACCCAATACCATCATTGCAAATATCAACACAGCAAAAAAAGACAAATGATGTCTTAGTATTATTATGAAATGCTTTGACCTCATGAACTCTGCTAAAATATCTCAGAGACCCTCAGAGATTCATAGATCACAATTTGAGGACCACTGCTCTATGTAAAAGGAAGTGCTAGAGTTTTTCCTTAAAATATGTGTAAATGATAGCAAAGGAACTAAACCAAACACCCCGAAGATAATGTATGTTGATTCTAATAGCAATCATAAGATGACAGTATACTTCATACTTATTCATAATTAGCTTAAAATTCATTGTATTATGAGAGATGAATTTGCATCAAGTCAGAGAGACAATGTAGTCTACAAGACAGATCTACTCAAAATAGTACGTTGGTATTTGTTTCAGAGTCTAGAAAAAATTTCATTTATTTTTCAAGGATCACTTGCAGTAGAGTAACTGGTAATGTACTTGTCTTAACAGTCCAAGATGAATATAGAAGAACATATGTGGTAAACTGTTCGCATAATGTACAATAAAACAATAAACAAGGGAAAGCTCTTCATTCCTTTGATTTCCTCACAGTTAAAACAGTTTTACTGAAGAAATTCCGAGGCCTTCACATTTTTCAACATTTAAACATTTAATAATAGTTTAATAATAATGAATATGTTAATAATTTTAGAGTGATTTTACCTTGTAATACTTTGATTTCCCCACTTGTGTCTTTGCAACTAGCACCAGGGTTACCACCTCCTTCTAACTCATCAAGGTACAAACGGTAACGATGTCCACTCTCATCTTCATACTCTACGTTTTCATCATCAGAATCTACTTCAGGAGCCACATAAACTACTTCAAATTCAATCTCTCCTCTCTAAAACAGGAAATGAAAATGAGAAAGTCAAGTTATTGTAATTGTAATTTTAAAAGGATTTCCAGATTCTTTGTGGGAAGGCTTAGGGGTGGAGAGATCTAAGAGATAGCTCATTTCCAGAAAACAAATAATAAAGTTCTAGAATCTAAACAGGTAGTGAGGCCATGTCTAGATCAGCCTCATGAATCCTCTCTATAGTTCCTTTAAACATTATAGTAGCTCTTTCTACTGACCATAATCTTTTTGCCAATAGATCTAAAATTTGAAAGGATGCCTAATTATTAAATTTATAGAATTCTGGAACAAGGATTCAAAATTATTTGCTATTTTGTATTGCACACAGCAATTCAGCAAATACATCTAAATAGTCAGATATTAAATAAGGATATCATACAAAACTTTCCTTAACTAATTCAAGAAACCCCTACAAAATGATTTTATACACTGCCATAAGGTCATCATACAAACCTTTCCTTAACTAATTCAAGAAACTCCTACAAAATGATTTTTTGTTTCTTATTCAATAGGTCTTGAATAAGAACTTACACTGAGTACCAGACACAGACATAGTGTTAATCAAGGTATTCTGTCTCATGCTAATAGTAATTACTATATATGTTTACTATAAATTATAGCTTTCAATCCTCAGAATAATCGTATTATAGTGTCTTTTACATGAACGAGAAACCTGAGTGAGTCCTGGAGAAAGGAGATAACTTTCCCTACATAATGAACAAGAATAAAGAAAAATAAAAGTTTGACTCTGAAGTCCTTGATCTTTATATTATGCTAGATTAATTGTGTAATAGTTGTACTGCCATTCTTTAACAATGACACATTCAAGTAAAAAGTTACAGATCATGCCAGGCACGGTGGCTTACATCTGTAATCCCAGCACTTTGGGAGGCTGAGGCAGGTGAATCGCTTGAGCTCAGGAATTCGAGACCGGCCTGGGCAACATGGCAAAACCCATCTCTAAAAAAAAAAAAAAAAAAAAAAAAAATTAGCTGGCCATGGTGGTGTGCACCTGTAGTCTTAGCTACTTGTGGGGCTGAGGTTGGAGGATCTGTTTGAGCCTGGGAGATTGAGGCTGCAGTGATCCACGATTGTGCCACTGCACTCCAGCCCAGGTGACAGAGTGAGACCCTGGCTCCCCAAAAAAAAAAAAAAAAAAAAAAAAAAAAAAAAAGAAAATTCCAAGTTATAATTGTCATTTAATAAGAGACTCCAACCACTACATATAAGTGTGGTGTTGGCAACTCTGAAAATTATGGTTTGTCTTTGCTCAAAAGAAAACATGCCATTTTTGACTGCTACTCACTAAGTTAGTCTTGTTGGTGCTCTTCTTTCCAAGTAGTTTAAGGTTATACATCAGAATTTTAATATGTGCTTAGTTAGCATTTTCTTAAAACTTATGACTGCCCATTGGTAGCTCCTTCACCAGTTATCCCACTCTTTTACTACTGGATGACAGTCAAGATGGGTTGATAAAACACTAACTTAAGAGAATAGCATAGCATTCTTAGATCTCTTTTGTCAGATAATGCTTTAAAAATACCATTTTGCAGAAAGAGACAGATGATGTAGTGGTCCTCAGTAAAGTTTTAAATGACAGAATTAGATCTGTGAGTAGCTGTCATGGAGACACAGATTTCAGGCTTAATATGAGAAAAGCTTTCTAAAATCAGTACTGTATAACAATGGAATGGACTGGTTGATATCAGCAAGTCTTCCTTTTAATATAATTATTGAAGTAGTGATGTTGCAAAGATTTATGGATCATATAGAATTGAACCAATGAACTATATTCACTTTCGACTCTGAGATTCAATTCTACAGACGCATACCACACTGATAACCCAAGAAACATCTCAATGCACTACCAATGCCTCTAATTCCCTCAACTCTATTCTTGAAAGAAATAAACAAAATAAAACATTTTAAGTACAACTGTATGACAAACATGACTCCTGAATATGAATCTCAATTCTCTAATTTATTTGCTCGGCAACTTTGAGTAAATCCTTTCATCTCTAAGAACTTTAGTTTACTCATTTTAAGAGTTTTGGGCTAGATAGTTTCTATGTGTGATTTCAATTTTAATATTCTAATCTGCTTCTAGCACTGTCTTTTCTGTAATACCTTATATATAGTGTCTTAGGCATTAAGGATGTTGTTTTTTCAGTCTCAGGTCCTGTTCTGAGTACTTTACATGTATTAACATACTTAATCCTCACAGCTTTCTTTTAATCCCTTCCACACAGGTGAGGACACTGAGGGACAGAAACTTAAGCAACTTGCTCAAAGTTATGAAGTAAACAAAATGGAATGGTCCATTTTCAGTAAATTTGACTGAATGTCATCTACAAAAGCATTAAATCAAAGGAAACAAGATCTATGTATAAACACTTTACTACTTTAGAAACTCTGTAGGTAAGTATACAGTGTTCAATAGATTCATAACCAATTGAAAGATACAGTTCTAATTATATGAAGGGAATTTACCTGCTGAGAAAGAATGGTTACAGCTTCTTTATGCTTTGTGTCCCTTAGGTTAACTCCATTGACTGCCAAAATAGCATCCCCAACGTGCAGCCCTCCACATCTATCAGCAGGTTGACCCGGATGGATCTCAGAGATGAGGATTGGAACACCATGTTCTTTCCCACCCTAACAACAACAGCAAAGGGCAGTAAATTATTCTTTGCAAAGTACAGTTACCTATTAATCTAGAGATAAAATATTTTCTTAAAAATATCTTTCATTAAGCACCTATGCTGTCTCTACAAATGCTGGGTAAAATTTTATTTGCTACTTACATAATGGTAAAAATTATCAAAGAATATTGAACAGTAAATTGGCTAAATTCTTAAATTAAAAAAAAAACTTATGTGTTAGTACTCCATAGCACCATTCCATTTTATCAAGTCTAAATCACTACAAATGACAAGACCAATTATTTTAGGTGCCACAATTTCACAGAAGTTAAAATATGAAAATATATGCAATGTAGAATTGAAAAAAAGGCAGTATTTGGTACCTATCACTCTCTAGCTTGTATCATTGTTGTGTGTGTGGGGGTGTATGTGTGTGTGTGTGTATGTCTTATTTGTACTGCTAAAATGTATACTCTTTGAAGGTAGCACATTAAAAAAGGTAAGTATTCAAGAAATACAGATTAGATGAGCTTTTTATTATAAGAAACATTTCTACATTAAGCAATACTAAAAAAAAAATGAACTTGCTCAGTGCCTAAGTATTACCAAATGAAAATTAAAGCCACCTTGTTCATTAAAGCACTGAGACTACAACAAAATGACTCCTAAAGGCATCGAATTTAAAAAAAGAATATATAATATATGGACCCCAGAGCCAGTGAAATCTGACAGCTAATAAAAAATACATACTTGGAGAGAGAACAATACAATCTGAAGCCATTTAACCTATACGAAAACAACCATATCTATTCCCAAGGGCTCCTAGAGGCATCACACTATATGGCACCGAACTATTAAGTGAGTCATAATAAAAATGTTAAACTATGCTTACTAAAGGTATACTTAATAGCTGCTAGGAAGATTTATTTCTTAAAAAAATGTTTACACAAAAGCAAACATTTATCCCCATGGGGATACATTTTAGTTATTTAAAAAATATATCCAGAATATTCTGTTCCCCAGCGATGTCCAACAAAGGAATATGATTATACTAGATAACTAGAAAAGGAGAACGGAAGCACTACTTCTTACTGTAATTGAAATGCCAAGGCCTTCGTGATCTTCCTTAAGGAGGAGAACTTTTCTAATTGGACCAACACCTTGGCTTTTCTTTAGGGAATCTTGATCCTAATTGGCAGGAAAAAAGAAGAAAAATTAGTATCATTTAAATAGCATACCAAATAGAGTAAACTCATACTATATAACTTGCTTTTACAAATCTGTATTAACTTCCTGGAATGGATAAACAGTATATGGTTAAGAAAGTAACAGATAAAATGGAAAAATGAAAATAGCTATTCTATTGATGCAAAATGTATAGATGATGTTCTCACATTTCTGCCAATAATGTTTAAAATATTGATACATTTATTTTTAAATTGTAGGACATTATAAAAGAAATTATTTCCAGGAATTAATTGAGGAACAAATATCCTCAAAAAATAAAAGTGACTGTCTATCTTCACTGGATGTCTTTAAGGTATACATTGATTGGCCGGGCGCGGTGGCTCAAGCCTGTAATCCCAGCACTTTGGGAGGCCGAGACGGGCGGATCACGAGGTCAGGAGATCAAGACCATCCTGGC